>NW_028151924.1:0-134419 GCF_964638095.1 Poromitra crassiceps | reverse complement strand
TGAGACCAGAGAGGCTAAGACCGCATTGACTCAGTGCGGTATTCAGCCTCTCTGGTGTCAAGTCTGATTTTGGGAAAAAAAAAAAAAATCCAAAATCAGACAGAGTGTTGAGACCCAGAGAGGCTAAGACCGCATTGACTCAGTGCGGTATTCAGCCTCTCTGGTGTCAAGTCTGATTTTGGAAAAAAAAAAAAAAAATCCAAAATCAGACAGAGTGTTGAGACCAGAGAGGCTAAGACCGCATTGACTCAGTGCGGTATTCAGCCTCTCTGGTGTCAAGTCTGACTTTGAAAAAAAAAAAAAAATCCAAAATCAGACAGAGTGTTGAGACCAGAGAGGCTAAGACCGCATTGACTCAGTGCGGTATTCAGCCTCTCTGGTGTCAAGTCTGACTTTGAAAAAAAAAAAAAAAATCCAAAATCAGACAGAGTGTTGAGACCAGAGAGGCTAAGACCGCATTGACTCAGTGCGGTATTCAGCCTCTCTGGTGTCAAGTCTGACTTTGAAAAAAAAAAAAAAAATCCAAAATCAGACAGAGTGTTGAGACCAGAGAGGCTAAGACCGCATTGACTCAGTGCGGTATTCAGCCTCTCTGGTGTCAAGTCTGACTTTGAAAAAAAAAAAAAAAATCCAAAATCAGACAGAGTGTTGAGACCAGAGAGGCTAAGACCGCATTGACTCAGTGCGGTATTCAGCCTCTCTGGTGTCAAGTCTGACTTTGAAAAAAAAAAAAAAAATCCAAAATCAGACAGAGTGTTGAGACCAGAGAGGCTAAGACCGCATTGACTCAGTGCGGTATTCAGCCTCTCTGGTGTCAAGTCTGACTTTGAAAAAAAAAAAAAAATCCAAAATCAGACAGAGTGTTGAGACCAGAGAGGCTAAGACCGCATTGACTCAGTGCGGTATTCAGCCTCTCTGGTGTCAAGTCTGACTTTGAAAAAAAAAAAAAATCCAAAATCAGACAGAGTGTTGAGACCAGAGAGGCTAAGACCGCATTGACTCAGTGCGGTATTCAGCCTCTCTGGTGTCAAGTCTGACTTTGAAAAAAAAAAAAAAATCCAAAATCAGACAGAGTGTTGAGACCAGAGAGGCTAAGACCGCATTGACTCAGTGCGGTATTCAGCCTCTCTGGTGTCAAGTCTGACTTTGAAAAAAAAAAAAAATCCAAAATCAGACAGAGTGTTGAGACCAGAGAGGCTAAGACCGCATTGACTCAGTGCGGTATTCAGCCTCTCTGGTGTCAAGTCTGACTTTGGAAAAAAAAAAAAAAATCCAAAATCAGACAGAGTGTTGAGACCAGAGAGGCTAAGACCGCATTGACTCAGTGCGGTATTCAGCCTCTCTGGTGTCAAGTCTGACTTTGAAAAAAAAAAAAAAATCCAAAATCAGACAGAGTGTTGAGACCAGAGAGGCTAAGACCGCATTGACTCAGTGCGGTATTCAGCCTCTCTGGTGTCAAGTCTGACTTTGAAAAAAAAAAAAAAAATCCAAAATCAGACAGAGTGTTGAGACCAGAGAGGCTAAGACCGCATTGACTCAGTGCGGTATTCAGCCTCTCTGGTGTCAAGTCTGACTTTGAAAAAAAAAAAAAAAATCCAAAATCAGACAGAGTGTTGAGACCAGAGAGGCTAAGACCGCATTGACTCAGTGCGGTATTCAGCCTCTCTGGTGTCAAGTCTGACTTTGAAAAAAAAAAAAAAAATCCAAAATCAGACAGAGTGTTGAGACCAGAGAGGCTAAGACCGCATTGACTCAGTGCGGTATTCAGCCTCTCTGGTGTCAAGTCTGACTTTGAAAAAAAAAAAAAAATCCAAAATCAGACAGAGTGTTGAGACCAGAGAGGCTAAGACCGCATTGACTCAGTGCGGTATTCAGCCTCTCTGGTGTCAAGTCTGACTTTGAAAAAAAAAAAAAAAATCCAAAATCAGACAGAGTGTTGAGACCAGAGAGGCTAAGACCGCATTGACTCAGTGCGGTATTCAGCCTCTCTGGTGTCAAGTCTGACTTTGAAAAAAAAAAAAAAAATCCAAAATCAGACAGAGTGTTGAGACCAGAGAGGCTAAGACCGCATTGACTCAGTGCGGTATTCAGCCTCTCTGGTGTCAAGTCTGACTTTGAAAAAAAAAAAAAAAATCCAAAATCAGACAGAGTGTTGACACCAGAGAGGCTAAGACCGCATTGACTCAGTGCGGTATTCAGCCTCTCTGGTGTCAAGTCTGACTTTGAAAAAAAAAAAAAAATCCAAAATCAGACAGAGTGTTGAGACCAGAGAGGCTAAGACCGCATTGACTCAGTGCGGTATTCAGCCTCTCTGGTGTCAAGTCTGACTTTGAAAAAAAAAAAAAAATCCAAAATCAGACAGAGTGTTGAGACCAGAGAGGCTAAGACCGCATTGACTCAGTGCGGTATTCAGCCTCTCTGGTGTCAAGTCTGACTTTGAAAAAAAAAAAAAAAATCCAAAATCAGACAGAGTGTTGAGACCAGAGAGGCTAAGACCGCATTGACTCAGTGCGGTATTCAGCCTCTCTGGTGTCAAGTCTGACTTGAAAAAAAAAAAAAAAATCCAAAATCAGACAGAGTGTTGAGACCAGAGAGGCTAAGACCGCATTGACTCAGTGCGGTATTCAGCCTCTCTGGTGTCAAGTCTGACTTTGAAAAAAAAAAAAAAAATCCAAAATCAGACAGAGTGTTGAGACCAGAGAGGCTAAGACCGCATTGACTCAGTGCGGTATTCAGCCTCTCTGGTGTCAAGTCTGACTTTGAAAAAAAAAAAAAAAATCCAAAATCAGACAGAGTGTTGAGACCAGAGAGGCTAAGACCGCATTGACTCAGTGCGGTATTCAGCCTCTCTGGTGTCAAGTCTGACTTTGAAAAAAAAAAAAAAATCCAAAATCAGACAGAGTGTTGAGACCAGAGAGGCTAAGACCGCATTGACTCAGTGCGGTATTCAGCCTCTCTGGTGTCAAGTCTGACTTTGAAAAAAAAAAAAAAATCCAAAATCAGACAGAGTGTTGAGACCAGAGAGGCTAAGACCGCATTGACTCAGTGCGGTATTCAGCCTCTCTGGTGTCAAGTCTGACTTTGAAAAAAAAAAAAAAAATCCAAAATCAGACAGAGTGTTGAGACCAGAGAGGCTAAGACCGCATTGACTCAGTGCGGTATTCAGCCTCTCTGGTGTCAAGTCTGACTTTGAAAAAAAAAAAAAAAATCCAAAATCAGACAGAGTGTTGACACCAGAGAGGCTAAGACCGCATTGACTCAGTGCGGTATTCAGCCTCTCTGGTGTCAAGTCTGACTTTGAAAAAAAAAAAAAAATCCAAAATCAGACAGAGTGTTGAGACCAGAGAGGCTAAGACCGCATTGACTCAGTGCGGTATTCAGCCTCTCTGGTGTCAAGTCTGACTTTGAAAAAAAAAAAAAAAATCCAAAATCAGACAGAGTGTTGACACCAGAGAGGCTAAGACCGCATTGACTCAGTGCGGTATTCAGCCTCTCTGGTGTCAAGTCTGACTTTGAAAAAAAAAAAAAAATCCAAATCAGACAGAGTGTTGACGACCAGAGAGGCTAAGACCGCATTGACTCAGTGCGGTATTCAGCCTCTCTGGTGTCAAGTCTGACTTTGAAAAAAAAAAAAAATCCAAAATCAGACAGAGTGTTGACGACCAGAGAGGCTAAGACCGCATTGACTCAGTGCGGTATTCAGCCTCTCTGGTGTCAAGTCTGACTTTGAAAAAAAAAAAAAAAATCCAAAATCAGACAGAGTGTTGACACCAGAGAGGCTAAGACCGCATTGACTCAGTGCGGTATTCAGCCTCTCTGGTGTCAAGTCTGACTTTGAAAAAAAAAAAAAAATCCAAAATCAGACAGAGTGTTGAGACCAGAGAGGCTAAGACCGCATTGACTCAGTGCGGTATTCAGCCTCTCTGGTGTCAAGTCTGACTTTGAAAAAAAAAAAAAAAATCCAAAATCAGAGTGTTGACACCAGAGAGGCTAAGACCGCATTGACTCAGTGCGGTATTCAGCCTCTCTGGTGTCAAGTCTGACTTTGAAAAAAAAAAAAAAATCCAAAATCAGACAGAGTGTTGACACCAGAGAGGCTAAGACCGCATTGACTCAGTGCGGTATTCTGCCTCTGGTGTCAAGTCTGACTTTGAAAAAAAAAAAAAAAATCCAAAATCAGACAGAGTGTTGACACCAGAGAGGCTAAGACCGCATTGACTCAGTGCGGTATTCAGCCTCTCTGGTGTCAAGTCTGACTTTGAAAAAAAAAAAAAAAATCCAAAATCAGACAGAGTGTTGACACCAGAGAGGCTAAGACCGCATTGACTCAGTGCGGTATTCAGCCTCTCTGGTGTCAAGTCTGACTTTGGAAAAAAAAAAAAAAATCCAAAATCAGACAGAGTGTTGAGACCAGAGAGGCTAAGACCGCATTGACTCAGTGCGGTATTCAGCCTCTCTGGTGTCAAGTCTGACTTTGGAAAAAAAAAAAAAATCCAAAATCAGACAGAGTGTTGACACCAGAGAGGCTAAGACCGCATTGACTCAGTGCGGTATTCAGCCTCTCTGGTGTCAAGTCTGACTTTGAAAAAAAAAAAAAAAATCCAAAATCAGACAGAGTGTTGAGACCAGAGAGGCTAAGACCGCATTGACTCAGTGCGGTATTCAGCCTCTCTGGTGTCAAGTCTGACTTTGAAAAAAAAAAAAAAAATCCAAAATCAGACAGAGTGTTGAGACCAGAGAGGCTAAGACCGCATTGACTCAGTGCGGTATTCAGCCTCTCTGGTGTCAAGTCTGACTTTGAAAAAAAAAAAAAAAAATCCAAAATCAGACAGAGTGTTGACACCAGAGAGGCTAAGACCGCATTGACTCAGTGCGGTATTCAGCCTCTCTGGTGTCAAGTCTGACTTTGAAAAAAAAAAAAAAAATCCAAAATCAGACAGAGTGTTGAGACCAGAGAGGCTAAGACCGCATTGACTCAGTGCGGTATTCAGCCTCTCTGGTGTCAAGTCTGACTTTGAAAAAAAAAAAAAAAAATCCAAAATCAGACAGAGTGTTGAGACCAGAGAGGCTAAGACCGCATTGACTCAGTGCGGTATTCAGCCTCTCTGGTGTCAAGTCTGACTTTGAAAAAAAAAAAAAAAATCCAAAATCAGACAGAGTGTTGACACCAGAGAGGCTAAGACCGCATTGACTCAGTGCGGTATTCAGCCTCTCTGGTGTCAAGTCTGACTTTGAAAAAAAAAAAAAAAATCCAAAATCAGACAGAGTGTTGAGACCAGAGAGGCTAAGACCGCATTGACTCAGTGCGGTATTCAGCCTCTCTGGTGTCAAGTCTGACTTTGAAAAAAAAAAAAAAAATCCAAAATCAGACAGAGTGTTGAGACCAGAGAGGCTAAGACCGCATTGACTCAGTGCGGTATTCAGCCTCTCTGGTGTCAAGTCTGACTTTGAAAAAAAAAAAAAAAATCCAAAATCAGACAGAGTGTTGAGACCAGAGAGGCTAAGACCGCATTGACTCAGTGCGGTATTCAGCCTCTCTGGTGTCAAGTCTGACTTTGGAAAAAAAAAAAAAATCCAAAATCAGACAGAGTGTTGAGACCAGAGAGGCTAAGACCGCATTGACTCAGTGCGGTATTCAGCCTCTCTGGTGTCAAGTCTGACTTTGGAAAAAAAAAAAAAATCCAAAATCAGACAGAGTGTTGAGACCAGAGAGGCTAAGACCGCATTGACTCAGTGCGGTATTCAGCCTCTCTGGTGTCAAGTCTGACTTTGAAAAAAAAAAAAAAATCCAAAATCAGACAGAGTGTTGAGACCAGAGAGGCTAAGACCGCATTGACTCAGTGCGGTATTCAGCCTCTCTGGTGTCAAGTCTGACTTTGAAAAAAAAAAAAAAATCCAAAATCAGACAGAGTGTTGACACCAGAGAGGCTAAGACCGCATTGACTCAGTGCGGTATTCAGCCTCTCTGGTGTCAAGTCTGACTTTGAAAAAAAAAAAAAAATCCAAAATCAGACAGAGTGTTGAGACCAGAGAGGCTAAGACCGCATTGACTCAGTGCGGTATTCAGCCTCTCTGGTGTCAAGTCTGACTTTGAAAAAAAAAAAAAAATCCAAAATCAGACAGAGTGTTGAGACCAGAGAGGCTAAGACCGCATTGACTCAGTGCGGTATTCAGCCTCTCTGGTGTCAAGTCTGACTTTGAAAAAAAAAAAAAAAATCCAAAATCAGACAGAGTGTTGACACCAGAGAGGCTAAGACCGCATTGACTCAGTGCGGTATTCAGCCTCTCTGGTGTCAAGTCTGACTTTGAAAAAAAAAAAAAAATCCAAAATCAGACAGAGTGTTGACACCAGAGAGGCTAAGACCGCATTGACTCAGTGCGGTATTCAGCCTCTCTGGTGTCAAGTCTGACTTTGAAAAAAAAAAAAAAATCCAAAATCAGACAGAGTGTTGAGACCAGAGAGGCTAAGACCGCATTGACTCAGTGCGGTATTCAGCCTCTCTGGTGTCAAGTCTGACTTTGAAAAAAAAAAAAAAAATCCAAAATCAGACAGAGTGTTGAGACCAGAGAGGCTAAGACCGCATTGACTCAGTGCGGTATTCAGCCTCTCTGGTGTCAAGTCTGACTTTGGAAAAAAAAAAAAAAATCCAAAATCAGACAGAGTGTTGAGACCAGAGAGGCTAAGACCGCATTGACTCAGTGCGGTATTCAGCCTCTCTGGTGTCAAGTCTGACTTTGAAAAAAAAAAAAAAAATCCAAAATCAGACAGAGTGTTGAGACCAGAGAGGCTAAGACCGCATTGACTCAGTGCGGTATTCAGCCTCTCTGGTGTCAAGTCTGACTTTGAAAAAAAAAAAAAAATCCAAAATCAGACAGAGTGTTGAGACCAGAGAGGCTAAGACCGCATTGACTCAGTGCGGTATTCAGCCTCTCTGGTGTCAAGTCTGACTTTGAAAAAAAAAAAAAAAATCCAAAATCAGACAGAGTGTTGAGACCAGAGAGGCTAAGACCGCATTGACTCAGTGCGGTATTCAGCCTCTCTGGTGTCAAGTCTGACTTTGGAAAAAAAAAAAAAAATCCAAAATCAGACAGAGTGTTGAGACCAGAGAGGCTAAGACCTGCATTGACTCAGTGCGGTATTCAGCCTCTCTGGTTTCAAGTCTGATTTGGAAAAAAAAAAAAAAAAATCCAAAATCAGACAGAGTGTTGACACCAGAGAGGCTAAGACCGCATTGACTCAGTGCGGTATTCAGCTTCTCTGGTGTCAAGTCTGATTTTGGAAAAAAAAAAAAAAAAACCAAAATCAGACAGAGTGTTGAGACCAGAGAGGCTAAGACCGCATTGACTCAGTGCGGTATTCAGCCTCTCTGGTGTCAAGTCTGATTTTGGGAAAAAAAAAAAAAAATCCAAAATCAGACCGAGTGTTGAGACCAGAGAGGCTAAGACCGCATTGACTCAGTGCGGTATTCAGCCTCTCTGGTGTCAAGTCTGATTTTGGAAAAAAAAAAAAAATCCAAAATCAGACAGAGTGTTGACACCAGAGAGGCTAAGACCGCATTGACTCAGTGCGGTATTCAGCCTCTCTGGTGTCAAGTCTGACTTTGAAAAAAAAAAAAAAAATCCAAAATCAGACAGAGTGTTGAGACCAGAGAGGCTAAGACCGCATTGACTCAGTGCGGTATTCAGCCTCTCTGGTGTCAAGTCTGACTTTGAAAAAAAAAAAAAAATCCAAAATCAGACAGAGTGTTGAGACCAGAGAGGCTAAGACCGCATTGACTCAGTGCGGTATTCAGCCTCTCTGGTGTCAAGTCTGACTTTGAAAAAAAAAAAAAAAATCCAAAATCAGACAGAGTGTTGAGACCAGAGAGGCTAAGACCGCATTGACTCAGTGCGGTATTCAGCCTCTCTGGTGTCAAGTCTGACTTTGAAAAAAAAAAAAAAAATCCAAAATCAGACAGAGTGTTGACACCAGAGAGGCTAAGACCGCATTGACTCAGTGCGGTATTCAGCCTCTCTGGTGTCAAGTCTGACTTTGAAAAAAAAAAAAAAATCCAAAATCAGACAGAGTGTTGAGACCAGAGAGGCTAAGACCGCATTGACTCAGTGCGGTATTCAGCCTCTCTGGTGTCAAGTCTGACTTTGAAAAAAAAAAAAAAATCCAAAATCAGACAGAGTGTTGAGACCAGAGAGGCTAAGACCGCATTGACTCAGTGCGGTATTCAGCCTCTCTGGTGTCAAGTCTGACTTTGGAAAAAAAAAAAAAATCCAAAATCAGACAGAGTGTTGAGACCAGAGAGGCTAAGACCGCATTGACTCAGTGCGGTATTCAGCCTCTCTGGTGTCAAGTCTGACTTTGAAAAAAAAAAAAAAATCCAAAATCAGACAGAGTGTTGAGACCAGAGAGGCTAAGACCGCATTGTCTCAGTGCGGTATTCAGCCTCTCTGGTGTCAAGTCTGACTTTGAAAAAAAAAAAAAATCCAAATCAGACAGATTGTTGAGACCAGAGAGGCTAAGACCGCATTGACTCAGTGCGGTATTCAGCCTCTCTGGTGTCAATACTCTGATTTTGGGGGGGGGGGGGGGGGGGGGAATCCAAAATCAGACAGAGTGTTGACACCAGAGAGGCTAAAACTGCATTGAATCAGTGTGCTATACAGCCTCTCTGGTGTCAATACTCTGTCTGATTTTGGGGAAAAAAAATCCAAAATCAGACAGAGTGTTGAGACCAGAGAGGCTAAGACTGCATTGACTCAGTGCGGTATTCAGCCTCTCTGGTGTCAAGTCTGATTTTGGGAAAAAAAAAAAAATCCAAAATCAGACAGAGTGTTGAGACCAGAGAGGCTAAGACCGCATTGACTCAGTGCGGTATTCAGCCTCTCTGGTGTCAAGTCTGACTTTGAAAAAAAAAAAAAAAATCCAAAATCAGACAGAGTGTTGACACCAGAGAGGCTAAGACCGCATTGACTCAGTGCGGTATTCAGCCTCTCTGGTGTCAAGTCTGACTTTGAAAAAAAAAAAAAAATCCAAAATCAGACAGAGTGTTGAGACCAGAGAGGCTAAGACCGCATTGACTCAGTGCGGTATTCAGCCTCTCTGGTGTCAAGTCTGACTTTGAAAAAAAAAAAAAAATCCAAAATCAGACAGAGTGTTGAGACCAGAGAGGCTAAGACCGCATTGACTCAGTGCGGTATTCAGCCTCTCTGGTGTCAAGTCTGACTTTGAAAAAAAAAAAAAAATCCAAAATCAGACAGAGTGTTGACACCAGAGAGGCTAAGACCGCATTGACTCAGTGCGGTATTCAGCCTCTCTGGTGTCAAGTCTGACTTTGAAAAAAAAAAAAAAATCCAAAATCAGACAGAGTGTTGAGACCAGAGAGGCTAAGACCGCATTGACTCAGTGCGGTATTCAGCCTCTCTGGTGTCAAGTCTGACTTTGAAAAAAAAAAAAAAAATCCAAAATCAGAGTGTTGACACCAGAGAGGCTAAGACCGCATTGACTCAGTGCGGTATTCAGCCTCTCTGGTGTCAAGTCTGACTTTGAAAAAAAAAAAAAAAATCCAAAATCAGACAGAGTGTTGACACCAGAGAGGCTAAGACCGCATTGACTCAGTGCGGTATTCAGCCTCTCTGGTGTCAAGTCTGACTTTGAAAAAAAAAAAAAAAATCCAAAATCAGACAGAGTGTTGACACCAGAGAGGCTAAAACTGCATTGAATCAGTGTGCTATACAGCCTCTCTGGTGTCAAGTCTGATTTTGGGAAGAAAAAAAAAAATCCAAAATCAGACAGAGTGTTGAGACCAGAGAGGCTATACAGACTCAGTGTGCTATACAGCCTCTCTGGTGTCAATACTCTGTCTGATTTTGGGAGATTTTTTTTATTTTTTCCAAAATCAGACAGAGTGTTGAGACCAGAGAGGCTAAGACCGCATTGACTCAGTGCGGTTTTCAGCCTCTCTGGTGTCAATCCTCTGTCTGATTTTGGAAGAAAGAAAAAAAATCCAAAATCAGACAGTGTTGAGACCAGAGAGGCATTGACTCAGTGCGGTATTCAGCCTCTCTGGTGTCAATACTCTGTCTGATTTGGGGAGATTTTTTTTTTTTTTCCAAAATCAGACAGAGTGTTGAGACCAGAGAGGCTAAGACCGCATTGACTCAGTGCGGTATTCAGCCTCTCTGGTGTCAATACTCTGATTTTGGGAAAAAAAAAAAAATCCAAAATGAGACAGAGTGTTGAGACCAGAGAGGCTAAAACCGCATTGACCTCAGTGTGCTATACAGCCTCTCTGGTGTCAATACTCTGTCTGATTTTGGGGGGGGGAAAAAATCCAAAATCAGACAGAGTGTTGAGACCAGAGAGGCTAAGACCGCATTGACTCAGTGCGGTATTCAGCCTCTCTGGTGTCAATACTCTGATTTTGGCAAAGAAAAAAAAAATCCAAAATCAGACAGATTGTTGAGACCAGAGAGGCTAAGACCGCATTGACTCAGTGCGGTATTCAGCCTCTCTGGTGTCAATACTCTGATTTTAAGGGGGGGGGGGGGGAATCCAAAATCAGACAGAGTGTTGACACCAGAGAGGCTAAAACTGCATTGAATCAGTGTGCTATACAGCCTCTCTGGTGTCAATACTCTGTCTGATTTTGGGGAAAAAAAATCCAAAATCAGACAGAGTGTTGAGACCAGAGAGGCTAAGACTGCATTGACTCAGTGCGGTATTCAGCCTCTCTGGTGTCAAGTCTGATTTTGGGGGGGAAAAAAAATCCAAAATCAGACAGAGTGTTGAGACCAGAGAGGCTAAGACCGCATTGACTCAGTGCGGTATTCAGCCTCTCTGGTGTCAAGTCTGATTTTGGGAAGAAAAAAAAAAAATCCAAAATCAGACAGAGTGTTGAGACCAGAGAGGCTAAGACCGCATTGGCTCAGTGCGGTATTCAGCCTCTCTGGTGTCAATACTCTGTCTGATTTGGGGAGATTTTTTTTTTTTTTTCCAAAATCAGACAGAGTGTTGAGACCAGAGAGGCTAAGACCGCATTGACTCAGTGCGGTATTCAGCCTCTCTGGTGTCAATACTCTGATTTTGGGAAAAAAAAAAAAATCCAAAATGAGACAGAGTGTTGAGACCAGAGAGGCTAAAACCGCATTGACTCAGTGTGCTATACAGCCTCTCTGGTGTCAATACTCTGTCTGATTTTGGGGGGAAAAAAAAATCCAAAATCAGACAGAGTGTTGAGACCAGAGAGGCTAAGACCGCATTGACTCAGTGTGGTATTCAGCCTCTCTGGTGTCAATACTCTGATTTTGGGAAAGAAAAAAAAAATCCAAAATCAGACAGATTGTTGAGACCAGAGAGGCTAAGACCGCATTGACTCAGTGCGGTATTCAGCCTCTCTGGTGTCAATACTCTGATTTTAAGGGGGGGGGGGGGGGGGGAATCCAAAATCAGACAGAGTGTTGACACCAGAGAGGCTAAAACTGCATTGAATCAGTGTGCTATACAGCCTCTCTGGTGTCAATACTCTGTCTGATTTTGGGGAAAAAAAATCCAAAATCAGACAGAGTGTTGAGACCAGAGAGGCTAAGACTGCATTGACTCAGTGCGGTATTCAGCCTCTCTGGTGTCAAGTCTGATTTTGGGAAAAAAAAAAAAATCCAAAATCAGACAGAGTGTTGAGACCAGAGAGGCTAAGACCGCATTGACTCAGTGCGGTATTCAGCCTCTCTGGTGTCAAGTCTGATTTTGGGAAGAAAAAAAAAAAATCCAAAATCAGACAGAGTGTTGAGACCAGAGAGGCTAAGACCGCATTGGCTCAGTGTGCTATACAGCCGCTCTGGTGTCAATACTCTGTCTGATTTTGGGAGATTTTTTTTATTTTTTCCAAAATCAGACAGAGTGTTGAGACCAGAGAGGCTAAGACCGCATTGACTCAGTGCGGTATTCAGCCTCTCTGGTGTCAATCCTCTGTCTGATTTTGGAAGAAAGAAAAAAAATCCAAAATCAGACAGTGTTGAGACCAGAGAGGCATTGACTCAGTGCGGTATTCAGCCTCTCTGGTGTCAATACTCTGTCTGATTTGGGGAGATTTTTTTTTTTTTTTCCAAAATCAGACAGAGTGTTGAGACCAGAGAGGCTAAGACCGCATTGACTCAGTGCGGTATTCAGCCTCTCTGGTGTCAATACTCTGATTTTGGGAAAAAAAAAAAAAATCCAAAATGAGACAGAGTGTTGAGACCAGAGAGGCTAAAACCGCATTGACTCAGTGTGCTATACAGCCTCTCTGGTGTCAATACTCTGTCTGATTTTGGGGGGGAAAAAAAATCCAAAATCAGACAGAGTGTTGAGACCAGAGAGGCTAAGACCGCATTGACTCAGTGCGGTATTCAGCCTCTCTGGTGTCAATACTCTGATTTTGGGAAAGAAAAAAAAAATCCAAAATCAGACAGATTGTTGAGACCAGAGAGGCTAAGACCGCATTGACTCAGTGCGGTATTCAGCCTCTCTGGTGTCAATACTCTGATTTTGGGGGGGGGGGGGGGGGGGGGGGAATCCAAAATCAGACAGAGTGTTGACACCAGAGAGGCTAAAACTGCATTGAATCAGTGTGCTATACAGCCTCTCTGGTGTCAATACTCTGTCTGATTTTGGGGAAAAAAAATCCAAAATCAGACAGAGTGTTGAGACCAGAGAGGCTAAGACTGCATTGACTCAGTGCGGTATTCAGCCTCTCTGGTGTCAAGTCTGATTTTGGGAAAAAAAAAAAAATCCAAAATCAGACAGAGTGTTGAGACCAGAGAGGCTAAGACCGCATTGACTCAGTGCGGTATTCAGCCTCTCTGGTGTCAAGTCTGATTTTGGGAAGAAAAAAAAAAAATCCAAAATCAGACAGAGTGTTGAGACCAGAGAGGCTAAGACCGCATTGACTCAGTGTGCTATACAGCCGCTCTGGTGTCAATACTCTGTCTTATTTTGGGAGATTTTTTTTATTTTTTCCAAAATCAGACAGAGTGTTGAGACCAGAGAGGCTAAGACCGCATTGACTCAGTGCGGTATTCAGCCTCTCTGGTGTCAATCCTCTGTCTGATTTTGGAAGAAAGAAAAAAAATCCAAAATCAGACAGTGTTGAGACCAGAGAGGCATTGACTCAGTGCGGTATTCAGCCTCTCTGGTGTCAATACTCTGTCTGATTTGGGGAGATTTTTTTTTTTTTTTCCAAAATCCGACAGAGTGTTGAGACCAGAGAGGCTAAGACCGCATTGACTCAGTGCAGTATTCAGCCTCTCTGGTGTCAAGACTGATTTTGGGAAGAAAAAAAAAAAATCAAAAATCAGACAGAGTGTTGAGACCAGAGAGCCTAAGACCGCATTGACTCAGTGCGGTATTCAGCCTCTCTGGTGTCAATACTCTGATTTTGGGAAAAAAAAAAAAAATCCAAAATGAGACAGAGTGTTGAGACCAGAGAGGCGAAAACCGCATTGACTCAGTGTGCTATACAGCCTCTCTGGTGTCAATACTCAGTCTGATTTTGGGGGGGAAAAAAAAATCCAAAATCAGAGTGTTGAGACCAGAGAGGCTAAGACCGCATTGACTCAGTGCGGTATTCAGCCTCTCTGGTGTCAAGTCTGATTTTGGGAAGAAAAAAAAAAAATCCAAAATCAGACAGAGTGTTGAGACCAGAGAGGCTAAGACCGCATTGACTCAGTGTGCTATACAGCCTCTCTGGTGTCAATACTCTGTCTGATTTTGGGAGATTTTTTTTATTTTTTCCAAAATCAGACAGAGTGTTGAGACCAGAGAGGCTAAGACCGCATTGACTCAGTGCGGTATTCAGCCTCTCTGGTGTCAATCCTCTGTCTGATTTTGGAAGAAAGAAAAAAAATCCAAAATCAGACAGTGTTGAGACCAGAGAGGCATTGACTCAGTGCGGTATTCAGCCTCTCTGGTGTCAATACTCTGTCTGATTTGGGGAGTTTTTTTTTTTTTTTCTAAAATCAGACAGAGTGTTGAGACCAGAGAGGCTAAGACCGCATTGACTCAGTGCAGTATTCAGCCTCTCTGGTGTCAAGACTGATTTTGGGAAGAAAAAAAAAATCAAAAATCAGACAGAGTGTTGAGACCAGAGAGCCTAAGACCGCATTGACTCAGTGCGGTATTCAGCCTCTCTGGTGTCAATACTCTGATTTTGGGAAAAAAAAAAAAAAAAAATCCAAAATGAGACAGAGTGTTGAGACCAGAGAGCTAAGACCGCATTGACTCAGTGCGGTATTCAGCCTCTCTGGTGTCAATACTCTGATTTTGGGGGAAAAAAAAAAAAATCCAAAATCAGACAGAGTGTTGACACCAGAGAGGCTAAAACTGCATTGAATCAGTGTGCTATACAGCCTCTCTGGTGTCAAGTCTGATTTTGGGAAGAAAAAAAAAAAATCCAAAATCAGACAGAGTGTTGAGACCAGAGAGGCTATACAGACTCAGTGTGCTATACAGCCTCTCTGGTGTCAATACTCTGATTTTGGGAGATTTTTTTTATTTTTTCCAAAATCAGACAGAGTGTTGAGACCAGAGAGGCTAAGACCGCATTGACTCAGTGCGGTTTTCAGCCTCTCTGGTGTCAATCCTCTGTCTGATTTTGGAAGAAAGAAAAAAAATCCAAAATCAGACAGTGTTGAGACCAGAGAGGCATTGACTCAGTGCGGTATTCAGCCTCTCTGGTGTCAATACTCTGTCTGATTTGGGGAGATTTTTTTTTTTTTCCAAAATCAGACAGAGTGTTGAGACCAGAGAGGCTAAGACCGCATTGACTCAGTGCGGTATTCAGCCTCTCTGGTGTCAATACTCTGATTTTGGGAAAAAAAAAAAAATCCAAAATCAGACAGAGTGTTGAGACCAGAGAGGCTAAGACCGCATTGACTCAGTGCGGTATTCAGCCTCTCTGGTGTCAATACTCTGATTTTGGGAAAGAAAAAAAAAATCCAAAATCAGACAGATTGTTGAGACCAGAGAGGCTAAGACCGCATTGACTCAGTGCGGTATTCAGCCTCTCTGGTGTCAATACTCTGATTTTAAGGGGGGGGGGGGGAATCCAAAATCAGACAGAGTGTTGACACCAGAGAGGCTAAAACTGCATTGAAATCAGTGTGCTATACAGCCTCTCTGGTGTCAATACTCTGTCTGATTTTGGGGGAAAAAAATCCAAAATCAGACAGAGTGTTGAGACCAGAGAGGCTAAGACTGCATTGACTCAGTGTGGTATTCAGCCTCTCTGGTGTCAAGTCTGATTTTGGGAAAAAAAAAAAAATCCAAAATCAGACAGAGTGTTGAGACCAGAGAGGCTAAGACCGCATTGACTCAGTGCGGTATTCAGCCTCTCTGGTGTCATGTCTGATTTTAGGAAGAAAAAAAAAATCCAAAATCAGACAGAGTGTTGAGACCAGAGAGGCTAAGACCGAATTGGCTCAGTGTGCTATACAGCCGCTCTGGTGTCAATACTCTGTCTGATTTTGGGAGATTTTTTTTATTTTTTCCAAAATCAGACAGAGTGTTGAGACCAGAGAGGCTAAGACCGCATTGACTCAGTGCGGTATTCAGCCTCTCTGGTGTCAATCCTCTGTCTGATTTTGGAAGAAAGAAAAAAAATCCAAAATCAGACAGTGTTGAGACCAGAGAGGCATTGACTCAGTGCGGTATTCAGCCTCTCTGGTGTCAATACTCTGTCTGATTTGGGGAGATTTTTTTTTTTTTTTCCAAAATCAGACAGAGTGTTGAGACCAGAGAGGCTAAGACCGCATTGACTCAGTGCGGTATTCAGCCTCTCTGGTGTCAATACTCTGTCTGATTTTGGGAGATTTTTTTTATTTTTTCCAAAATCAGACAGAGTGTTGAGACCAGAGAGGCTAAGACCGCATTGACTCAGTGCGGTATTCAGCCTCTCTGGTGTCAATCCTCTGTCTGATTTTGGAAGAAAGAAAAAAAATCCAAAATCAGACAGTGTTGAGACCAGAGAGGCATTGACTCAGTGCGGTATTCAGCCTCTCTGGTGTCAATACTCTGTCTGATTTGGGGAGTTTTTTTTTTTTTTTCTAAAATCAGACAGAGTGTTGAGACCAGAGAGGCTAAGACCGCATTGACTCAGTGCAGTATTCAGCCTCTCTGGTGTCAAGACTGATTTTGGGAAGAAAAAAAAAATCAAAAATCAGACAGAGTGTTGAGACCAGAGAGCCTAAGACCGCATTGACTCAGTGCGGTATTCAGCCTCTCTGGTGTCAATACTCTGATTTTGGGAAAAAAAAAAAAAAAAAATCCAAAATGAGACAGAGTGTTGAGACCAGAGAGCTAAGACCGCATTGACTCAGTGCGGTATTCAGCCTCTCTGGTGTCAATACTCTGATTTTGGGGGGAAAAAAAAAAAAATCCAAAATCAGACAGAGTGTTGACACCAGAGAGGCTAAAACTGCATTGAATCAGTGTGCTATACAGCCTCTCTGGTGTCAAGTCTGATTTTGGGAAGAAAAAAAAAAAATCCAAAATCAGACAGAGTGTTGAGACCAGAGAGGCTATACAGACTCAGTGTGCTATACAGCCTCTCTGGTGTCAATACTCTGATTTTGGGAGATTTTTTTTATTTTTTCCAAAATCAGACAGAGTGTTGAGACCAGAGAGGCTAAGACCGCATTGACTCAGTGCGGTTTTCAGCCTCTCTGGTGTCAATCCTCTGTCTGATTTTGGAAGAAAGAAAAAAAATCCAAAATCAGACAGTGTTGAGACCAGAGAGGCATTGACTCAGTGCGGTATTCAGCCTCTCTGGTGTCAATACTCTGTCTGATTTGGGGAGATTTTTTTTTTTTTCCAAAATCAGACAGAGTGTTGAGACCAGAGAGGCTAAGACCGCATTGACTCAGTGCGGTATTCAGCCTCTCTGGTGTCAATACTCTGATTTTGGGAAAAAAAAAAAAATCCAAAATCAGACAGAGTGTTGAGACCAGAGAGGCTAAGACCGCATTGACTCAGTGCGGTATTCAGCCTCTCTGGTGTCAATACTCTGATTTTGGGAAAGAAAAAAAAAATCCAAAATCAGACAGATTGTTGAGACCAGAGAGGCTAAGACCGCATTGACTCAGTGCGGTATTCAGCCTCTCTGGTGTCAATACTCTGATTTTAAGGGGGGGGGGGGGAATCCAAAATCAGACAGAGTGTTGACACCAGAGAGGCTAAAACTGCATTGAATCAGTGTGCTATACAGCCTCTCTGGTGTCAATACTCTGTCTGATTTTGGGGGAAAAAAATCCAAAATCAGACAGAGTGTTGAGACCAGAGAGGCTAAGACTGCATTGACTCAGTGCGGTATTCAGCCTCTCTGGTGTCAAGTCTGATTTTGGGAAAAAAAAAAAAATCCAAAATCAGACAGAGTGTTGAGACCAGAGAGGCTAAGACCGCATTGACTCAGTGCGGTATTCAGCCTCTCTGGTGTCATGTCTGATTTTAGGAAGAAAAAAAAAATCCAAAATCAGACAGAGTGTTGAGACCAGAGAGGCTAAGACCGAATTGGCTCAGTGTGCTATACAGCCGCTCTGGTGTCAATACTCTGTCTGATTTTGGGAGATTTTTTTTATTTTTTCCAAAATCAGACAGAGTGTTGAGACCAGAGAGGCTAAGACCGCATTGACTCAGTGCGGTATTCAGCCTCTCTGGTGTCAATCCTCTGTCTGATTTTGGAAGAAAGAAAAAAAATCCAAAATCAGACAGTGTTGAGACCAGAGAGGCATTGACTCAGTGCGGTATTCAGCCTCTCTGGTGTCAATACTCTGTCTGATTTGGGGAGATTTTTTTTTTTTTTTCCAAAATCAGACAGAGTGTTGAGACCAGAGAGGCTAAGACCGCATTGACTCAGTGCGGTATTCAGCCTCTCTGGTGTCAATCCTCTGTCTGATTTTGGAAGAAAGAAAAAAAATCCAAAATCAGACAGTGTTGAGACCAGAGAGGCATTGACTCAGTGCGGTATTCAGCCTCTCTGGTGTCAAGACTGATTTTGGGAAGAAAAAAAAAATCAAAAATCAGACAGAGTGTTGAGACCAGAGAGCCTAAGACCGCATTGACTCAGTGCGGTATTCAGCCTCTCTGGTGTCAATACTCTGATTTTGGGAAAAAAAAAAAAAAAATCCAAAATGAGACAGAGTGTTGAGACCAGAGAGGCTAAAACCGCATTGACTCAGTGTGCTATACAGCCTCTCTGGTGTCAATACTCAGTCTGATTTTGGGGGGGGAAAAAAAATCCAAAATCAGAGTGTTGAGACCAGAGAGGCTAAGACCGCATTGACTCAGTGCGGTATTCAGCCTCTCTGGTGTCAAGTCTGATTTTGGGAAGAAAAAAAAAAAATCCAAAATCAGACAGAGTGTTGAGACCAGAGAGGCTAAGACCGCATTGACTCAGTGTGCTATACAGCCTCTCTGGTGTCAAGTCTGATTTTGGGAAGAAAAAAAAAAAATCCAAAATCAGACAGAGTGTTGAGACCAGAGAGGCTAAGACCGCATTGACTCAGTGCGGTATTCAGCCTCTCTGGTGTCAAGTCTGATTTTGGGAAGAAAAAAAAAAATCCAAAATCAGACAGAGTGTTGAGACCAGAGAGGCTAAGACCGCATTGACTCAGTGCGGTATTCAGCCTCTCTGGTGTCAATACTCTGATTTTGGGAAAGAAAAAAAAAAACCAAAATCAGACAGATTGTTGAGACCAGAGAGGCTAAGACCGCATTGACTCAGTGCGGTATTCAGCCTCTCTGGTGTCAAGTCTGACTTTGAAAAAAAAAAAAAAAATCCAAAATCAGACAGAGTGTTGAGACCAGAGAGGCTAAGACCGCATTGACTCAGTGCGGTATTCAGCCTCTCTGGTGTCAAGTCTGACTTTGAAAAAAAAAAAAAAAATCCAAAATCAGACAGAGTGTTGAGACCAGAGAGGCTAAGACCGCATTGACTCAGTGCGGTATTCAGCCTCTCTGGTGTCAAGTCTGACTTTGAAAAAAAAAAAAAAAATCCAAAATCAGACAGAGTGTTGAGACCAGAGAGGCTAAGACCGCATTGACTCAGTGCGGTATTCAGCCTCTCTGGTGTCAAGTCTGACTTTGAAAAAAAAAAAAAAATCCAAAATCAGACAGAGTGTTGACACCAGAGAGGCTAAGACCGCATTGACTCAGTGCGGTATTCAGCCTCTCTGGTGTCAAGTCTGACTTTGAAAAAAAAAAAAAAAATCCAAAATCAGACAGAGTGTTGAGACCAGAGAGGCTAAGACCGCATTGACTCAGTGCGGTATTCAGCCTCTCTGGTGTCAAGTCTGACTTTGAAAAAAAAAAAAAAATCCAAAATCAGACAGAGTGTTGAGACCAGAGAGGCTAAGACCGCATTGACTCAGTGCGGTATTCAGCCTCTCTGGTGTCAAGTCTGACTTTGGAAAAAAAAAAAAAATCCAAAATCAGACAGAGTGTTGAGACCAGAGAGGCTAAGACCGCATTGACTCAGTGCGGTATTCAGCCTCTCTGGTGTCAAGTCTGACTTTGAAAAAAAAAAAAAAATCCAAAATCAGACAGAGTGTTGAGACCAGAGAGGCTAAGACCGCATTGTCTCAGTGCGGTATTCAGCCTCTCTGGTGTCAAGTCTGACTTTGAAAAAAAAAAAAAAAATCCAAAATCAGACAGATTGTTGAGACCAGAGAGGCTAAGACCGCATTGACTCAGTGCGGTATTCAGCCTCTCTGGTGTCAATACTCTGATTTTGGGGGGGGGGGGGGGGGGGGGGGGAATCCAAAATCAGACAGAGTGTTGACACCAGAGAGGCTAAAACTGCATTGAATCAGTGTGCTATACAGCCTCTCTGGTGTCAATACTCTGTCTGATTTTGGGGAAAAAAAATCCAAAATCAGACAGAGTGTTGAGACCAGAGAGGCTAAGACTGCATTGACTCAGTGCGGTATTCAGCCTCTCTGGTGTCAAGTCTGATTTTGGGAAAAAAAAAAAAATCCAAAATCAGACAGAGTGTTGAGACCAGAGAGGCTAAGACCGCATTGACTCAGTGCGGTATTCAGCCTCTCTGGTGTCAAGTCTGACTTTGAAAAAAAAAAAAAAAAATCCAAAATCAGACAGAGTGTTGACACCAGAGAGGCTAAGACCGCATTGACTCAGTGCGGTATTCAGCCTCTCTGGTGTCAAGTCTGACTTTGAAAAAAAAAAAAAAAATCCAAAATCAGACAGAGTGTTGAGACCAGAGAGGCTAAGACCGCATTGACTCAGTGCGGTATTCAGCCTCTCTGGTGTCAAGTCTGACTTTGAAAAAAAAAAAAAAAATCCAAAATCAGACAGAGTGTTGAGACCAGAGAGGCTAAGACCGCATTGACTCAGTGCGGTATTCAGCCTCTCTGGTGTCAAGTCTGACTTTGAAAAAAAAAAAAAAAATCCAAAATCAGACAGAGTGTTGACACCAGAGAGGCTAAGACCGCATTGACTCAGTGCGGTATTCAGCCTCTCTGGTGTCAAGTCTGACTTTGAAAAAAAAAAAAAAAATCCAAAATCAGACAGAGTGTTGAGACCAGAGAGGCTAAGACCGCATTGACTCAGTGCGGTATTCAGCCTCTCTGGTGTCAAGTCTGACTTTGAAAAAAAAAAAAAAAATCCAAAATCAGAGTGTTGACACCAGAGAGGCTAAGACCGCATTGACTCAGTGCGGTATTCAGCCTCTCTGGTGTCAAGTCTGACTTTGAAAAAAAAAAAAAAAATCCAAAATCAGACAGAGTGTTGACACCAGAGAGGCTAAGACCGCATTGACTCAGTGCGGTATTCAGCCTCTCTGGTGTCAAGTCTGACTTTGAAAAAAAAAAAAAAAATCCAAAATCAGACAGAGTGTTGACACCAGAGAGGCTAAAACTGCATTGAATCAGTGTGCTATACAGCCTCTCTGGTGTCAAGTCTGATTTTGGGAAGAAAAAAAAAAATCCAAAATCAGACAGAGTGTTGAGACCAGAGAGGCTATACAGACTCAGTGTGCTATACAGCCTCTCTGGTGTCAATACTCTGTCTGATTTTGGGAGATTTTTTTTATTTTTTCCAAAATCAGACAGAGTGTTGAGACCAGAGAGGCTAAGACCGCATTGACTCAGTGCGGTTTTCAGCCTCTCTGGTGTCAATCCTCTGTCTGATTTTGGAAGAAAGAAAAAAAATCCAAAATCAGACAGTGTTGAGACCAGAGAGGCATTGACTCAGTGCGGTATTCAGCCTCTCTGGTGTCAATACTCTGTCTGATTTGGGGAGATTTTTTTTTTTTTTCCAAAATCAGACAGAGTGTTGAGACCAGAGAGGCTAAGACCGCATTGACTCAGTGCGGTATTCAGCCTCTCTGGTGTCAATACTCTGATTTTGGGAAAAAAAAAAAAATCCAAAATGAGACAGAGTGTTGAGACCAGAGAGGCTAAAACCGCATTGACTCAGTGTGCTATACAGCCTCTCTGGTGTCAATACTCTGTCTGATTTTGGGGGGGGAAAAAAATCCAAAATCAGACAGAGTGTTGAGACCAGAGAGGCTAAGACCGCATTGACTCAGTGCGGTATTCAGCCTCTCTGGTGTCAATACTCTGATTTTGGCAAAGAAAAAAAAAATCCAAAATCAGACAGATTGTTGAGACCAGAGAGGCTAAGACCGCATTGACTCAGTGCGGTATTCAGCCTCTCTGGTGTCAATACTCTGATTTTAAGGGGGGGGGGGGGAATCCAAAATCAGACAGAGTGTTGACACCAGAGAGGCTAAAACTGCATTGAATCAGTGTGCTATACAGCCTATCTGGTGTCAATACTCTGTCTGATTTTGGGGAAAAAAAATCCAAAATCAGACAGAGTGTTGAGACCAGAGAGGCTAAGACTGCATTGACTCAGTGCGGTATTCAGCCTCTCTGGTGTCAAGTCTGATTTTGGGGGGGAAAAAAAATCCAAAATCAGACAGAGTGTTGAGACCAGAGAGGCTAAGACCGCATTGACTCAGTGCGGTATTCAGCCTCTCTGGTGTCAAGTCTGATTTTGGGAAGAAAAAAAAAAAATCCAAAATCAGACAGAGTGTTGAGACCAGAGAGGCTAAGACCGCATTGGCTCAGTGCGGTATTCAGCCTCTCTGGTGTCAATACTCTGTCTGATTTGGGGAGATTTTTTTTTTTTTTTCCAAAATCAGACAGAGTGTTGAGACCAGAGAGGCTAAGACCGCATTGACTCAGTGCGGTATTCAGCCTCTCTGGTGTCAATACTCTGATTTTGGGAAAAAAAAAAAAAATCCAAAATGAGACAGAGTGTTGAGACCAGAGAGGCTAAAACCGCATTGACTCAGTGTGCTATACAGCCTCTCTGGTGTCAATACTCTGTCTGATTTTGGGGGGAAAAAAAAATCCAAAATCAGACAGAGTGTTGAGACCAGAGAGGCTAAGACCGCATTGACTCAGTGTGGTATTCAGCCTCTCTGGTGTCAATACTCTGATTTTGGGAAAGAAAAAAAAAATCCAAAATCAGACAGATTGTTGAGACCAGAGAGGCTAAGACCGCATTGACTCAGTGCGGTATTCAGCCTCTCTGGTGTCAATACTCTGATTTTAAGGGGGGGGGGGGGGGGAATCCAAAATCAGACAGAGTGTTGACACCAGAGAGGCTAAAACTGCATTGAATCAGTGTGCTATACAGCCTCTCTGGTGTCAATACTCTGTCTGATTTTGGGGAAAAAAAATCCAAAATCAGACAGAGTGTTGAGACCAGAGAGGCTAAGACTGCATTGACTCAGTGCGGTATTCAGCCTCTCTGGTGTCAAGTCTGATTTTGGGAAAAAAAAAAAAATCCAAAATCAGACAGAGTGTTGAGACCAGAGAGGCTAAGACCGCATTGACTCAGTGCGGTATTCAGCCTCTCTGGTGTCAAGTCTGATTTTGGGAAGAAAAAAAAAAAATCCAAAATCAGACAGAGTGTTGAGACCAGAGAGGCTAAGACCGCATTGGCTCAGTGTGCTATACAGCCGCTCTGGTGTCAATACTCTGTCTGATTTTGGGAGATTTTTTTTATTTTTTCCAAAATCAGACAGAGTGTTGAGACCAGAGAGGCTAAGACCGCATTGACTCAGTGCGGTATTCAGCCTCTCTGGTGTCAATCCTCTGTCTGATTTTGGAAGAAAGAAAAAAAATCCAAAATCAGACAGTGTTGAGACCAGAGAGGCATTGACTCAGTGCGGTATTCAGCCTCTCTGGTGTCAATACTCTGTCTGATTTGGGGAGATTTTTTTTTTTTTTTCCAAAATCAGACAGAGTGTTGAGACCAGAGAGGCTAAGACCGCATTGACTCAGTGCGGTATTCAGCCTCTCTGGTGTCAATACTCTGATTTTGGGGAAAAAAAAAAAAATCCAAAATGAGACAGAGTGTTGAGACCAGAGAGGCTAAAACCGCATTGACTCAGTGTGCTATACAGCCTCTCTGGTGTCAATACTCTGTCTGATTTTGGGGGGGAAAAAAAATCCAAAATCAGACAGAGTGTTGAGACCAGAGAGGCTAAGACCGCATTGACTCAGTGCGGTATTCAGCCTCTCTGGTGTCAATACTCTGATTTTGGGAAAGAAAAAAAAAATCCAAAATCAGACAGATTGTTGAGACCAGAGAGGCTAAGACCGCATTGACTCAGTGCGGTATTCAGCCTCTCTGGTGTCAATACTCTGATTTTGGGGGGGGGGGGGGGGGGGGGGAATCCAAAATCAGACAGAGTGTTGACACCAGAGAGGCTAAAACTGCATTGAATCAGTGTGCTATACAGCCTCTCTGGTGTCAATACTCTGTCTGATTTTGGGGAAAAAAAATCCAAAATCAAGACAGAGTGTTGAGACCAGAGAGGCTAAGACTGCATTGACTCAGTGCGGTATTCAGCCTCTCTGGTGTCAAGTCTGATTTTGGGAAAAAAAAAAAAATCCAAAATCAGACAGAGTGTTGAGACCAGAGAGGCTAAGACCGCATTGACTCAGTGCGGTATTCAGCCTCTCTGGTGTCAAGTCTGATTTTGGGAAGAAAAAAAAAAAATCCAAAATCAGACAGAGTGTTGAGACCAGAGAGGCTAAGACCGCATTGACTCAGTGTGCTATACAGCCGCTCTGGTGTCAATACTCTGTCTTATTTTGGGAGATTTTTTTTATTTTTTCCAAAATCAGACAGAGTGTTGAGACCAGAGAGGCTAAGACCGCATTGACTCAGTGCGGTATTCAGCCTCTCTGGTGTCAATCCTCTGTCTGATTTTGGAAGAAAGAAAAAAAATCCAAAATCAGACAGTGTTGAGACCAGAGAGGCATTGACTCAGTGCGGTATTCAGCCTCTCTGGTGTCAATACTCTGTCTGATTTGGGGAGATTTTTTTTTTTTTTTCAAAATCCGACAGAGTGTTGAGACCAGAGAGGCTAAGACCGCATTGACTCAGTGCAGTATTCAGCCTCTCTGGTGTCAAGACTGATTTTGGGAAGAAAAAAAAAAATCAAAAATCAGACAGAGTGTTGAGACCAGAGAGCCTAAGACCGCATTGACTCAGTGCGGTATTCAGCCTCTCTGGTGTCAATACTCTGATTTTGGGAAAAAAAAAAAAAATCCAAAATGAGACAGAGTGTTGAGACCAGAGAGGCGAAAACCGCATTGACTCAGTGTGCTATACAGCCTCTCTGGTGTCAATACTCAGTCTGATTTTGGGGGGGAAAAAAAAATCCAAAATCAGAGTGTTGAGACCAGAGAGGCTAAGACCGCATTGACTCAGTGCGGTATTCAGCCTCTCTGGTGTCAAGTCTGATTTTGGGAAGAAAAAAAAAAAATCCAAAATCAGACAGAGTGTTGAGACCAGAGAGGCTAAGACCGCATTGACTCAGTGTGCTATACAGCCTCTCTGGTGTCAATACTCTGTCTGATTTTGGGAGATTTTTTTTATTTTTTCCAAAATCAGACAGAGTGTTGAGACCAGAGAGGCTAAGACCGCATTGACTCAGTGCGGTATTCAGCCTCTCTGGTGTCAATCCTCTGTCTGATTTTGGAAGAAAGAAAAAAAATCCAAAATCAGACAGTGTTGAGACCAGAGAGGCATTGACTCAGTGCGGTATTCAGCCTCTCTGGTGTCAATACTCTGTCTGATTTGGGGAGTTTTTTTTTTTTTTTCTAAAATCAGACAGAGTGTTGAGACCAGAGAGGCTAAGACCGCATTGACTCAGTGCAGTATTCAGCCTCTCTGGTGTCAAGACTGATTTTGGGAAGAAAAAAAAAATCAAAAATCAGACAGAGTGTTGAGACCAGAGAGCCTAAGACCGCATTGACTCAGTGCGGTATTCAGCCTCTCTGGTGTCAATACTCTGATTTTGGGAAAAAAAAAAAAAAAAAATCCAAAATGAGACAGAGTGTTGAGACCAGAGAGCTAAGACCGCATTGACTCAGTGCGGTATTCAGCCTCTCTGGTGTCAATACTCTGATTTTGGGGGAAAAAAAAAAAAATCCAAAATCAGACAGAGTGTTGACACCAGAGAGGCTAAAACTGCATTGAATCAGTGTGCTATACAGCCTCTCTGGTGTCAAGTCTGATTTTGGGAAGAAAAAAAAAAAATCCAAAATCAGACAGAGTGTTGAGACCAGAGAGGCTATACAGACTCAGTGTGCTATACAGCCTCTCTGGTGTCAATACTCTGATTTTGGGAGATTTTTTTTATTTTTTCCAAAATCAGACAGAGTGTTGAGACCAGAGAGGCTAAGACCGCATTGACTCAGTGCGGTTTTCAGCCTCTCTGGTGTCAATCCTCTGTCTGATTTTGGAAGAAAGAAAAAAAATCCAAAATCAGACAGTGTTGAGACCAGAGAGGCATTGACTCAGTGCGGTATTCAGCCTCTCTGGTGTCAATACTCTGTCTGATTTGGGGAGATTTTTTTTTTTTTCCAAAATCAGACAGAGTGTTGAGACCAGAGAGGCTAAGACCGCATTGACTCAGTGCGGTATTCAGCCTCTCTGGTGTCAATACTCTGATTTTGGGAAAAAAAAAAAAATCCAAAATCAGACAGAGTGTTGAGACCAGAGAGGCTAAGACCGCATTGACTCAGTGCGGTATTCAGCCTCTCTGGTGTCAATACTCTGATTTTGGGAAAGAAAAAAAAAATCCAAAATCAGACAGATTGTTGAGACCAGAGAGGCTAAGACCGCATTGACTCAGTGCGGTATTCAGCCTCTCTGGTGTCAATACTCTGATTTTAAGGGGGGGGGGGGGAATCCAAAATCAGACAGAGTGTTGACACCAGAGAGGCTAAAACTGCATTGAATCAGTGTGCTATACAGCCTCTCTGGTGTCAATACTCTGTCTGATTTTGGGGGAAAAAAATCCAAAATCAGACAGAGTGTTGAGACCAGAGAGGCTAAGACTGCATTGACTCAGTGCGGTATTCAGCCTCTCTGGTGTCAAGTCTGATTTTGGGAAAAAAAAAAAAATCCAAAATCAGACAGAGTGTTGAGACCAGAGAGGCTAAGACCGCATTGACTCAGTGCGGTATTCAGCCTCTCTGGTGTCATGTCTGATTTTAGGAAGAAAAAAAAAATCCAAAATCAGACAGAGTGTTGAGACCAGAGAGGCTAAGACCGAATTGGCTCAGTGTGCTATACAGCCGCTCTGGTGTCAATACTCTGTCTGATTTTGGGAGATTTTTTTTATTTTTTCCAAAATCAGACAGAGTGTTGAGACCAGAGAGGCTAAGACCGCATTGACTCAGTGCGGTATTCAGCCTCTCTGGTGTCAATCCTCTGTCTGATTTTGGAAGAAAGAAAAAAAATCCAAAATCAGACAGTGTTGGGACCAGAGAGGCATTGACTCAGTGCGGTATTCAGCCTCTCTGGTGTCAATACTCTGTCTGATTTGGGGAGATTTTTTTTTTTTTTTCCAAAATCAGACAGAGTGTTGAGACCAGAGAGGCTAAGACCGCATTGACTCAGTGCGGTATTCAGCCTCTCTGGTGTCAATCCTCTGTCTGATTTTGGAAGAAAGAAAAAAAATCCAAAATCAGACAGTGTTGAGACCAGAGAGGCATTGACTCAGTGCGGTATTCAGCCTCTCTGGTGTCAATACTCTGTCTGATTTGGGGAGATTTTTTTTTTTTTTTCCAAAATCAGACAGAGTGTTGAGACCAGAGAGGCTAAGACCGCATTGACTCAGTGTGCTATACAGCCTCTCTGGTGTCAATACTCTGTCTGATTTTGGGGGGGGGAAAAAATCCAAAATCAGACAGAGTGTTGAGACCACAGAGGCTAAGACCGCATTGACTCAGTGCGGTATTCAGCCTCTCTGGTGTCAAGACTGATTTTGGGAAGAAAAAAAAAATCAAAAATCAGACAGAGTGTTGAGACCAGAGAGCCTAAGACCGCATTGACTCAGTGCGGTATTCAGCCTCTCTGGTGTCAATACTATGATTTTGGGAAAAAAAAAAAAAAAATCCAAAATGAGACAGAGTGTTGAGACCAGAGAGGCTAAAACCGCATTGACTCAGTGTGCTATACAGCCTCTCTGGTGTCAATACTCAGTCTGATTTTGGGGGGGGGAAAAAAATCCAAAATCAGAGTGTTGAGACCAGAGAGGCTAAGACCGCATTGACTCAGTGCGGTATTCAGCCTCTCTGGTGTCAAGTCTGATTTTGGGAAGAAAAAAAAAAAATCCAAAATCAGACAGAGTGTTGAGACCAGAGAGGCTAAGACCGCATTGACTCAGTGTGCTATACAGCCTCTCTGGTGTCAAGTCTGATTTTGGGAAGAAAAAAAAAAAATCCAAAATCAGACAGAGTGTTGAGACCAGAGAGGCTAAGACCGCATTGACTCAGTGCGGTATTCAGCCTCTCTGGTGTCAAGTCTGATTTTGGGAAGAAAAAAAAAAATCCAAAATCAGACAGAGTGTTGAGACCAGAGAGGCTAAGACCGCATTGACTCAGTGCGGTATTCAGCCTCTCTGGTGTCAATACTCTGATTTTGGGAAAGAAAAAAAAAAACCAAAATCAGACAGATTGTTGAGACCAGAGAGGCTAAGACCGCATTGACTCAGTGCGGTATTCAGCCTCTCTGGTGTCAATACTCTGATTTTGGGGGGGGGGGGGGGGGGGAATCCAAAATCAGACAGAGTGTTGACACCAGAGAGGCTAAAACTGCATTGAATCAGTGTGCTATACAGCCTCTCTGGTGTCAATACTCTGTCTGATTTTGGGGAAAAAAAATCCAAAATCAGACAGAGTGTTGAGACCAGAGAGGCTAAGACTGCATTGACTCAGTGCGGTATTCAGCCTCTCTGGTGTCAAGTCTGATTTTGGGAAAAAAAAAAAAATCCAAAATCAGACAGAGTGTTGAGACCAGAGAGGCTAAGACCGCATTGACTCAGTGCGGTATTCAGCCTCTCTGGTGTCAAGTCTGATTTTGGGAAGAAAAGAAAAAAATCCAAAATCAGACAGAGTGTTGAGACCAGAGAGGCTAAGACCGCATTGACTCAGTGTGCTATACAGCCGCTCTGGTGTCAATACTCTGTCTGATTTTGGGAGATTTTTTTTATTTTTTCCAAAATCAGACAGAGTGTTGAGACCAGAGAGGCTAAGACCGCATTGACTCAGTGCGGTATTCAGCCTCTCTGGTGTCAATCCTCTGTCTGATTTTGGAAGAAAGAAAAAAAATCCAAAATCAGACAGTGTTGAGACCAGAGAGGCATTGACTCAGTGCGGTATTCAGCCTCTCTGGTGTCAATACTCTGTCTGATTTGGGGAGATTTTTTTTTTTTTTTCCAAAATCAGACAGAGTGTTGAGACCAGAGAGGCTAAGACTGCATTGACTCAGTGCGGTATTCAGCCTCTCTGGTGTCAAGTCTGATTTTGGGAAGAAAAAAAAAAATCCAAAATCAGACAGAGTGTTGAGACCAGAGAGGCTAAGACCGCATTGACTCAGTGCGGTATTCAGCCTCTCTGGTGTCAAGTCTGATTTTGGGAAGAAAAAAAAAAAATCCAAAATCAGACAGAGTGTTGAGACCAGAGAGGCTAAGACCGCATTGGCTCAGTGTGCTATACAGCCGCTCTGGTGTCAATACTCTGTCTGATTTTGGGAGATTTTTTTTATTTTTTCCAAAATCAGACAGAGTGTTGAGACCAGAGAGGCTAAGACCGCATTGACTCAGTGCGGTATTCAGCCTCTCTGGTGTCAATCCTCTGTCTGATTTTGGAAGAAAGAAAAAAAATCCAAAATCAGACAGTGTTGAGACCAGAGAGGCATTGACTCAGTGCGGTATTCAGCCTCTCTGGTGTCAATACTCTGTCTGATTTGGGGAGATTTTTTTTTTTTTTTCCAAAATCAGACAGAGTGTTGAGACCAGAGAGGCTAAGACCGCATTGACTCAGTGCGGTATTCAGCCTCTCTGGTGTCAATACTCTGATTTTGGGAAAAAAAAAAAAATCCAAAATGAGACAGAGTGTTGAGACCAGAGAGGCTAAAACCGCATTGACTCAGTGTGCTATACAGCCTCTCTGGTGTCAATACTCTGTCTGATTTTGGGGGGGAAAAAAAATCCAAAATCAGACAGAGTGTTGAGACCAGAGAGGCTAAGACCGCATTGACTCAGTGCGGTATTCAGCCTCTCTGGTGTCAATACTCTGATTTTGGGAAAAAAAAAAAAATCCAAAATCAGACAGATTGTTGAGACCAGAGAGGCTAAGACCGCATTGACTCAGTGCGGTATTCAGCCTCTCTGGTGTCAATACTCTGATTTTGGGAAAAAAAAAAAAAAAAATCCAAAATGAGACAGAGTGTTGAGACCAGAGAGGCTAAAACCGCATTGACTCAGTGTGCTATACAGCCTCTCTGGTGTCAATACTCAGTCTGATTTTGGGGGGGAAAAAAAAATCCAAAATCAGAGTGTTGAGACCAGAGAGGCTAAGACCGCATTGACTCAGTGCGGTATTCAGCCTCTCTGGTGTCAAGTCTGATTTTGGGAAGAAAAAAAAAAAATCCAAAATCAGACAGAGTGTTGAGACCAGAGAGGCTAAGACCGCATTGACTCAGTGTGCTATACAGCCTCTCTGGTGTCAAGTCTGATTTTGGGAAGAAAAAAAAAAAATCCAAAATCAGACAGAGTGTTGAGACCAGAGAGGCTAAGACCGCATTGACTCAGTGCGGTATTCAGCCTCTCTGGTGTCAAGTCTGATTTTGGGAAGAAAAAAAAAAAATCCAAAATCAGACAGAGTGTTGAGACCAGAGAGGCTAAGACCGCATTGACTCAGTGCGGTATTCAGCCTCTCTGGTGTCAATACTCTGATTTTGGGAAAAAAAAAAAAAAACCAAAATCAGACAGATTGTTGAGACCAGAGAGGCTAAGACCGCATTGACTCAGTGCGGTATTCAGCCTCTCTGGTGTCAATACTCTGATTTTGGGGGGGGGGGGGGGGGGGGGGGAATCCAAAATCAGACAGAGTGTTGACACCAGAGAGGCTAAAACTGCATTGAATCAGTGTGCTATACAGCCTCTCTGGTGTCAATACTCTGTCTGATTTTGGGGAAAAAAAATCCAAAATCAGACAGAGTGTTGAGACCAGAGAGGCTAAGACTGCATTGACTCAGTGCGGTATTCAGCCTCTCTGGTGTCAAGTCTGATTTTGGGAAAAAAAAAAAATCCAAAATCAGACAGAGTGTTGAGACCAGAGAGGCTAAGACCGCATTGACTCAGTGCGGTATTCAGCCTCTCTGGTGTCAAGTCTGATTTTGGGAAGAAAAGAAAAAAATCCAAAATCAGACAGAGTGTTGAGACCAGAGAGGCTAAGACCGCATTGACTCAGTGTGCTATACAGCCGCTCTGGTGTCAATACTCTGTCTGATTTTGGGAGATTTTTTTTATTTTTTCCAAAATCAGACAGAGTGTTGAGACCAGAGAGGCTAAGACCGCATTGACTCAGTGCGGTATTCAGCCTCTCTGGTGTCAATCCTCTGTCTGATTTTGGAAGAAAGAAAAAAAATCCAAAATCAGACAGTGTTGAGACCAGAGAGGCATTGACTCAGTGCGGTATTCAGCCTCTCTGGTGTCAATACTCTGTCTGATTTGGGGAGATTTTTTTTTTTTTTTCCAAAATCAGACAGAGTGTTGAGACCAGAGAGGCTAAGACTGCATTGACTCAGTGCGGTATTCAGCCTCTCTGGTGTCAAGTCTGATTTTGGGAAGAAAAAAAAAAATCCAAAATCAGACAGAGTGTTGAGACCAGAGAGGCTAAGACCGCATTGACTCAGTGCGGTATTCAGCCTCTCTGGTGTCAAGTCTGATTTTGGGAAGAAAAAAAAAAAATCCAAAATCAGACAGAGTGTTGAGACCAGAGAGGCTAAGACCGCATTGGCTCAGTGTGCTATACAGCCGCTCTGGTGTCAATACTCTGTCTGATTTTGGGAGATTTTTTTTATTTTTTCCAAAATCAGACAGAGTGTTGAGACCAGAGAGGCTAAGACCGCATTGACTCAGTGCGGTATTCAGCCTCTCTGGTGTCAATCCTCTGTCTGATTTTGGAAGAAAGAAAAAAAATCCAAAATCAGACAGTGTTGAGACCAGAGAGGCATTGACTCAGTGCGGTATTCAGCCTCTCTGGTGTCAATACTCTGTCTGATTTGGGGAGATTTTTTTTTTTTTTTCCAAAATCAGACAGAGTGTTGAGACCAGAGAGGCTAAGACCGCATTGACTCAGTGCGGTATTCAGCCTCTCTGGTGTCAATACTCTGATTTTGGGAAAAAAAAAAAAATCCAAAATGAGACAGAGTGTTGAGACCAGAGAGGCTAAAACCGCATTGACTCAGTGTGCTATACAGCCTCTCTGGTGTCAATACTCTGTCTGATTTTGGGGGGGAAAAAAAATCCAAAATCAGACAGAGTGTTGAGACCAGAGAGGCTAAGACCGCATTGACTCAGTGCGGTATTCAGCCTCTCTGGTGTCAATACTCTGATTTTGGGAAAGAAAAAAAAAATCCAAAATCAGACAGATTGTTGAGACCAGAGAGGCTAAGACCGCATTGACTCAGTGCGGTATTCAGCCTCTCTGGTGTCAATACTCTGATTTTGGGGGGGGGGGGGGGGGGGGAATCCAAAATCAGACAGAGTGTTGACACCAGAGAGGCTAAAACTGCATTGAATCAGTGTGCTATACAGCCTCTCTGGTGTCAATACTCTGTCTGATTTTGGGGAAAAAAAATCCAAAATCAGACAGAGTGTTGAGACCAGAGAGGCTAAGACTGCATTGACTCAGTGCGGTATTCAGCCTCTCTGGTGTCAAGTCTGATTTTGGGAAGAAAAAAAAAATCCAAAATCAGACAGAGTGTTGAGACCAGAGAGGCTGACCGCATTGACTCAGTGCGGTATTCAGCCTCTCTGGTGTCAAGTCTGATTTTGGGAAGGAAAAAAAAATCCAAAATCAGACAGAGTGTTGAGACCAGAGAGGCTAAGACCGCATTGACTCAGTGTGCTATACAGCCGCTCTGGTGTCAATACTCTGTCTGATTTTGGGAGATTTTTTTTATTTTTTCCAAAATCAGACAGAGTGTTGAGACCAGAGAGGCTAAGACCGCATTGACTCAGTGCGGTATTCAGCCTCTCTGGTGTCAATCCTCTGTCTGATTTTGGAAGAAAGAAAAAAAATCCAAAATCAGACAGTGTTGCGACCAGAGAGGCATTGACTCAGTGCGGTATTCAGCCTCTCTGGTGTCAATACTCTGTCTGATTTGGGGAGATTTTTTTTTTTTTTCCAAAATCAGACAGAGTGTTGAGACCAGAGAGGCTAAGACCGCATTGACTCAGTGCAGTATTCAGCCTCTCTGGTGTCAAGACTGATTTTGGGAAGAAAAAAAAAAATCAAAAATCAGACAGAGTGTTGAGACCAGAGAGCCTAAGACCGCATTGACTCAGTGCGGTATTCAGCCTCTCTGGTGTCAATACTCTGATTTTGGGAAAAAAAAAAAAAAATCCAAAATGAGACAGAGTGTTGAGACCAGAGAGGCTAAAACCGCATTGACTCAGTGTGCTATACAGCCTCTCTGGTGTCAATACTCAGTCTGATTTTGGGGGGGAAAAAAAAATCCAAAATCAGAGTGTTGAGACCAGAGAGGCTAAGACCGCATTGACTCAGTGCGGTATTCAGCCTCTCTGGTGTCAATCCTCTGTCTGATTTTGGAAGAAAGAAAAAAAATCCAAAATCAGACAGTGTTGAGACCAGAGAGGCATTGACTCAGTGCGGTATTCAGCCTCTCTGGTGTCAATACTCTGTCTGATTTGGGGAGATTTTTTTTTTTTTTCCAAAATCAGACAGAGTGTTGAGACCAGAGAGGCTAAGACCGCATTGACTCAGTGCAGTATTCAGCCTCTCTGGTGTCAAGACTGATTTTGGGAAGAAAAAAAAAATCAAAAATCAGACAGAGTGTTGAGACCAGAGAGCCTAAGACCGCATTGACTCAGTGCGGTATTCAGCCTCTCTGGTGTCAATCCTCTGTCTGATTTTGGGGAAAAAAAATCCAAAATCAGACAGAGTGTTGAGACCAGAGAGGCTAAGACTGCATTGACTCAGTGCGGTATTCAGCCTCTCTGGTGTCAAGTCTGATTTTGGGAAAAAAAAAAAAATCCAAAATCAGACAGAGTGTTGAGACCAGAGAGGCTAAGACCGCATTGACTCAGTGTGCTATACAGCCGCTCTGGTGTCAATACTCTGTCTGATTTTGGGAGATTTTTTTTTTTTTTTCCAAAATCAGACAGAGTGTTGAGACCAGAGAGGCTAAGACCGCATTGACTCAGTGCGGTATTCAGCCTCTCTGGTGTCAAGTCTGATTTTAGGAAGAAAAAAAAAATCCAAAATCAGACAGAGTGTTGAGACCAGAGAGGCTAAGACCGCATTGGCTCAGTGTGCTATACAGCCGCTCTGGTGTCAATACTCTGTCTGATTTTGGGAGATTTTTTTTATTTTTTCCAAAATCAGACAGAGTGTTGAGACCAGAGAGGCTAAGACCGCATTGACTCAGTGCGGTATTCAGCCTCTCTGGTGTCAATCCTCTGTCTGATTTTGGAAGAAAGAAAAAAAATCCAAAATCAGACAGTGTTGAGACCAGAGAGGCATTGACTCAGTGCGGTATTCAGCCTCTCTGGTGTCAATACTCTGTCTGATTTGGGGAGATTTTTTTTTTTTTTTCCAAAATCAGACAGAGTGTTGAGACCAGAGAGGCTAAGACCGCATTGACTCAGTGCGGTATTCAGCCTCTCTGGTGTCAATACTCTGATTTTGGGAAAAAAAAAAAAAATCCAAAATGAGACAGAGTGTTGAGACCAGAGAGGCTAAAACCGCATTGACTCAGTGTGCTATACAGCCTCTCTGGTGTCAATACTCTGTCTGATTTTGGGGGGAAAAAAAAATCCAAAATCAGACAGAGTGTTGAGACCAGAGAGGCTAAGACCGCATTGACTCAGTGCGGTATTCAGCCTCTCTGGTGTCAAGACTGATTTTGGGAAGAAAAAAAAAATCAAAAATCAGACAGAGTGTTGAGACCAGAGAGCCTAAGACCGCATTGACTCAGTGCGGTATTCAGCCTCTCTGGTGTCAATACTCTGATTTTGGGAAAAAAAAAAAAAAAAAAATCCAAAATGAGACAGAGTGTTGAGACCAGAGAGGCTAAAACCGCATTGACTCAGTGTGCTATACAGCCTCTCTGGTGTCAATACTCAGTCTGATTTTACTGCGGTGAAGCCAGCCTACTCACGCTGTTGCCTCGTCAAGCCAGCCGCTCCTGCATTTTAAGGGCGCCCTTATTGCAGACCTTACGGTAAATACACCGCGCGTTGACCAACTTCAGGGTTTCAAAATAAAATGTCAGGTTTTTGAAAGGCAATAACAGAGATGTGTCGAATTGTCGATGATTTTACCAGCCAGCCAGTGTATTCTACACTGATTTTGAGTCATTAGGTCACATGACCTGGAAGGTATTCAGCCGTAAATGCTTATTTTTCGATAAAGAAAATAATATGAAATATATGGAGTATTAAACTCCAATAAAAATAGGTGTGTCCTAACCAGGCTGTGCAGTAATGCCATTCTACATTGATTTCGAGTCATTAGGTCATATGACCTGGGAGTTATTGAGCCGAAAAGCCACATTTTTCCATAAAAAAATGAATTTTGAAATTTGGGGAGTATTAAACTCCAATAAAAGAAGGTGTGTCCTAACCAGGCAGTGTAGTAATGTCATTCTACATTGACTTTGAGTCATTAGCTCATATGACCTGGGAGTTATTGAGCCGAAAAGCCACATTTTTCCATAAAAAAATGAATTATGAAATTTGGGGAGTATTAAACTCCAATAAAAAAAGGTGTGTCCTAACCAGGCAGTGTAGTAATGTCATTCTACATTGACTTTGAGTCATTAGCTCATATGACCTGGGAGTTATTGAGCCGAAAAGCCACATTTTTCAGAAAATGCATGTTTCCATAAAGAAATTAATCATGAAATATGGGGAGTATTACACTCCAATAAAAAAAGGTGTGTCCTAACCAGGCAGTCTAGTAATATGATTCTACATTGATTTTGAGTCATTCGGTCACATGACCTGGGAGTTATTGAGCCGAAAAGGCGAATTTTTCAGAAAATGCATGTTTCCATAAAGAAATTAATCATGAAATATGGGGAGTATTAAACTCCAATAAAAAAAGGTGTGTCCTAACCAGGCAGTCTAGTAATATGATTCTACATTGATTTTGAGTCATTCGGTCATATGACCTGGGAGTTATTGAGCCGAAAAGCCACATTTTTCCATAAAAAAATGAATTATGAAATTTGGGAGGTATTAAACTCCAATAAAAGAAGGTGTGTCCTAACCAGGCAGTGTAGTAATGTCATTCTACATTGACTTTGAGTCATTCGGTCATATGACCTGGGAGTTATTGAGCCGAAAAGCCACATTTTTCCATAAAAAAATGAATTATGAAATTTGGGGAGTATTAAACTCCAATAAAAAAAGGTGTGTCCTAACCAGGCAGTCTAGTAATATGATTCTACATTGATTTTGAGTCATTCGGTCATATGACCTGGGAGTTATTGAGCCGAAAAGCCACATTTTTCCATAAAAAAATGAATTATGAAATTTGGGAAGTATTAAACTCCAATAAAAGAAGGTGTGTCCTAACCAGGCAGTGTAGTAATGTCATTCTACATTGACTTTGAGTCATTAGGTCATATGACCTGGGAGTTATTGAGCCGAAAAGCCACATTTTTCCATAAAAAAATGAATTATGAAATTTGGGGAGTATTAAACTCCAATAAAAAAAGGTGTGTCCTAACCAGGCAGTGTAGTAATGTCATTCTACATTGACTTTGAGTCATTAGCTCATATGACCTGGGAGTTATTGAGCCGAAAAGCCACATTTTTCAGAAAATGCATGTTTCCATAAAGAAATTAATCATGAAATATGGGGAGTATTACACTCCAATAAAAAAAGGTGTGTCCTAACCAGGCAGTCTAGTAATATGATTCTACATTGATTTTGAGTCATTCGGTCACATGACCTGGGAGTTATTGAGCCGAAAAGGCGAATTTTTCAGAAAATGCATGTTTCCATAAAGAAATTAATCATGAAATATGGGGAGTATTAAACTCCAATAAAAAAAGGTGTGTCCTAACCAGGCAGTCTAGTAATATGATTCTACATTGATTTTGAGTCATTCGGTCATATGACCTGGGAGTTATTGAGCCGAAAAGCCACATTTTTCCATAAAAAAATGAATTATGAAATTTGGGAAGTATTAAACTCCAATAAAAGAAGGTGTGTCCTAACCAGGCAGTGTAGTAATGTCATTCTACATTGACTTTGAGTCATTAGCTCATATGACCTGGGAGTTATTGAGCCGAAAAGCCACATTTTTCCATAAAAAAATGAATTATGAAATTTGGGGAGTATTAAACTCCAATAAAAGAAGGTGTGTCCTAACCAGGCAGTCTAGTAATATGATTCTACATTGATTTTGAGTCATTCGGTCACATGACCTGGGAGTTATTGAGCCGAAAAGGCGATTTTTTCAGAAAATGCATGTTTCCATAAAGAAATTAATCATGAAATATGGGGAGTATTAAACTCCAATAAAAAAAGGTGTGTCCTAACCAGGCAGTCTAGTAATATGATTCTACATTGATTTTGAGTCATTCGGTCATATGACCTGGGAGTTATTGAGCCGAAAAGCCACATTTTTCCATAAAAAAATGAATTATGAAATTTGGGGAGTATTAAACTCCAATAAAAGAAGGTGTGTCCTAACCAGGCAGTGTAGTAATGTCATTCTACATTGACTTTGAGTCATTCGGTCATATGACCTGGGAGTTATTGAGCCGAAAAGCCACATTTTTCCATAAAAAAATGAATTATGAAATTTGGGGAGTATTAAACTCCAATAAAAAAAGGTGTGTCCTAACCAGGCAGTGTAGTAATGTCATTCTACATTGACTTTGAGTCATTAGCTCATATGACCTGGGAGTTATTGAGCCGAAAAGCCACATTTTTCCATAAAAAAATAAATTATGAAATTTGGGGAGTATTAAACTCCAATAAAAGAAGGTGTGTCCTAACCAGGCAGTGTAGTAATGTCATTCTACATTGACTTTGAGTCATTAGCTCATATGACCTGGGAGTTATTGAGCCGAAAAGCCACATTTTTCCATAAAAAAATGAATTATGAAATTTGGGGAGTATTAAACTCCAATAAAAGAAGGTGTGTCCTAACCAGGCAGTGTAGTAATGTCATTCTACATTGACTTTGAGTCATTAGGTCATATGACCTGGGAGTTATTGAGCCAAAAAGGCTCACTTCTCTGAAAATGCGTATTTTTCCATAAAAAATATAATATGAGGAGTATTAACTATTTTCTTAGAAGGGAAGGCAGAAGATTCTAGGGCTGATATCTCCAAAACCCATACAACTATTGACAGGGAAAATAAATTAACATCACACCAGCTCATTTTATGTGCTACTTTACATTTTCAGTTAGCATACACTTTAATAGATTTAATAGATGCATGGACACATTTCACTGGTGACTTCTAGCCTACATTTTATAATTCATCTTGACCATCTTGAAACAGCTCACAACGCTAGGATAAGTGTAGGATAATGTGGTAATCAAAACATACAGAAGTGCGTATGCCCTGCTTTATTGTCATAACAATCAACTTCAATCAGGAGAGGCCAGTTGGTAGGATTAGACAAACTTTATTTAGCAATCGGCGTGCATGGCAAATGCTTTGGCGCTTGACTCCATTGGCCAGTGGCGCTGCTCTTGAGGCAGAGGAGGGCGCCCGCTTGACTCCATTGGCCAGTGGCGCTGCTCTTGAGGCAGAGGAGGGCGCCTGCATGGGCTAGGAGATCCCCCCCCCGTGGGGGATCGGGAGTCAAGACTCGTTGGTGGTGGACTGGGGAGGTGGGTGGGGCAAAACAACGCTTCGGAGGCCGGCTTCAAGGGAGATGGACTGCCGTGGGCTGCTGCTGCTATGATCGGCCAGAGAGAGAGAGGTGACGTAGAACCCTTGCTATATATATGAGGATTAACTGACGTCATGTTTGACGTCATAGCAGACGTCATACTGGGATTTTTGACCACGTTGAGATCGGATTACGCGTGAGTGGCCTTCTGCTTGAACTATGGTCTGGAGACCTCACTTCAATCAGGAGAGGCCAGTTGGTAGGATTAGACTAACTTTATTTAGCAATCGGCGTGCATGGCAAATGCTTTGGCGCTTGACTCCATTGGCCAGTGGCGCTGCTCTTGAGGCAGAGGAGGGCGCCTGCATGGGCTAGGAGATCCCCCAAAAGGAAGATCTGATTACCGGAGGTTAATTGAGATCTGCAGGCGCCAGTAGTTGATTGCACTATTCCGGCCTTCGACCTTTTTAGCGACTTACAGCTATTTGCGGCTGGCGCTCCCAACTCGGTCGGGCACCTCGCGATAGCGCTTCCCAGCTTAGCCTACCTGGCCGCCTTGGCGCATCGCGATTGTACTTTTCCGGCCTTCGACCTTTTTAGCGACTTACAGCTATTTGCGGCCGGCGCTCCCAACTCGGTCGGGCCTTCGATCTTGGTACATTAGAATTTAGCTTGGCGCTTCCCGGCTTGGCCTACTTGGCTGCCTTGACGCGACTACCCTGACTTTCTGCTCTCTCTTTCTCTTCCCCCCCCCAAAAATGAGCCGGGGAGTTTACTGCGCCTTGCTGGCGCCGTGCTTTCGGGGAGCCACCACCAACGAGACATTTTCTTCATCGGCACGGAAGTCCGGGACATTGTTTGTTGCCATGCTCACCGATTTAAGGGAGGAGGGTTCTTTGGGCCGCCAGTATGGCCGCCTGCTCCGGGCGGATGTAGCTGGAGAATGCCGATGACGACCAGCGGCCCATTTGCTGGAGGGAGGCGGAGGACACTCCTTGCTCGGCGGCCGAGGTGGCCGCTCCGATCCTGAAGGAGTGGCTGGAGTAGTTCTTTGTCGGGAGGTTGCATTGCTGGAGCGTTTGCTTGAGGTGCAGGGTGAGCCAGGATCTTGTCATGTGGTGACAAGGTGCGATGAGGAACAGGGGGGCCGAGGGGCCGGTCCGAGGCCTGAGCCTGACGTAGTGAGCCATGGACGAGAAGGGGCAGAAGGGGGAATTGTTCCGGGCGATGACGATGTGCCGATGAGGGCCGGCGGCCCGTTTGCTGGAGGGAGGCGGAGGGCACTCCTTGCTCGGCGGCCGAGGTGGTCGCTCCGATCCTGAAGGAGTGGCTGGAGTAGTCCTTCGTCGGGGGTTGCATTGCTGGAGCGTCTGCTTGAGGTGCAGGGTGAACCGTGATCTTGTCGTGTGGTGACAGGGTGCGATGAGGAGCAGGGGAGCCGAGGGGCCGGTCCGAGGCCTGAGCTTGACGTAGTGAGCCATGAACGAGAAAGGGCAGAAGGGGGCTAGTGCCTTCCTGTATGCTATTGTGTGCTGGGGCAGCGGGGCTCTCTGGCTGCGGGGTCAGAGAAGAGAACGTTGTCCAGGCTACGCTCCATCGTGAACGATGACTCGCGCCCACTCCACGGCGTGCTAGTCGAACGCAGGAGTACGTTCAGTGAGAGACTGATTCCACCTAGATGCAGTACGGAGAGGCACAGGAAATCATTCCTGCCTGTGGCCATTAGTCTATTTAATGCCTCTCTTACAGAGCACCTCGGAGACGCTCAGTCTCCCTGAGACTGAGCCAGCCGATAGGTTAACTGTGCCTGGCTGAGCCACGTGCGGCGTATAGGGCAAGCCGACTTAATATAGTCCAGGTTGCAATAATGATAATTGACTTTTTTTATTGGAGTTTAATACTCCCCAAATTTCATAATTCATTTTTTTATGGAAAAATGTGGCTTTTCGGCTCAATAACTCCCAGGTCATATGAGCTAATGACTCAAAGTCAATGTAGAATGACATTACTACACTGCCTGGTTAGGACACACCTTCTTTTATTGGAGTTTAATACTCCCCAAATTTCATAATTCATTTTTTTATGGAAAAATGTGGCTTTTCGGCTCAATAACTCCCAGGTCATATGACCTAATGACTCAAAGTCAATGTAGAATGACATTACTACACTGCCTGGTTAGGACACACCTTCTTTTATTGGAGTTTAATACTCCCCAAATTTCATAATTCATTTTTTTATGGAAAAATGTGGCTTTTCGGCTCAATAACTCCCAGGTCATATGACCGAATGACTCAAAGTCAATGTAGAATGACATTACTACACTGCCTGGTTAGGACACACCTTCTTTTATTGGAGTTTAATACTTCCCAAATTTCATAATTCATTTTTTTATGGAAAAATGTGGCTTTTCGGCTCAATAACTCCCAGGTCATATGACCGAATGACTCAAAATCAATGTAGAATCATATTACTAGACTGCCTGGTTAGGACACACCTTTTTTTATTGGAGTGTAATACTCCCCATATTTCATGATTAATTTCTTTATGGAAACATGCATTTTCTGAAAAATGTGGCTTTTCGGCTCAATAACTCCCAGGTCATATGAGCTAATGACTCAAAGTCAATGTAGAATGACATTACTACACTGCCTGGTTAGGACACACCTTCTTTTATTGGAGTTTAATACTTCCCAAATTTCATAATTCATTTTTTTATGGAAAAATGTGGCTTTTCGGCTCAATAACTCCCAGGTCATATGACTGAATGACTCAAAATCAATGTAGAATCATATTACTAGACTGCCTGGTTAGGACACACCTTTTTTTATTGGAGTTTAATACTCCCCATATTTCATGATTAATTTCTTTATGGAAACATGCATTTTCTGAAAAATTCGCCTTTTCGGCTCAATAACTCCCAGGTCATGTGACCGAATGACTCAAAATCAATGTAGAATCATATTACTAGACTGCCTGGTTAGGACACACCTTTTTTTATTGGAGTGTAATACTCCCCATATTTCATGATTAATTTCTTTATGGAAACATGCATTTTCTGAAAAATGTGGCTTTTCGGCTCAATAACTCCCAGGGCATATGAGCTAATGACTCAAAGTCAATGTAGAATGACATTACTACACTGCCTGGTTAGGACACACCTTCTTTTATTGGAGTTTAATACTCCCCATATTTCATGATTAATTTCTTTATGGAAACATGCATTTTCTGAAAAATTCGCCTTTTCGGCTCAATAACTCCCAGGTCATGTGACCGAATGACTCAAAATCAATGTAGAATCATATTACTAGACTGCCTGGTTAGGACACACCTTTTTTTATTGGAGTGTAATACTCCCCATATTTCATGATTAATTTCTTTATGGAAACATGCATTTTCTGAAAAATGTGGCTTTTCGGCTCAATAACTCCCAGGTCATATGAGCTAATGACTCAAAGTCAATGTAGAATGACATTACTACACTGCCTGGTTATGACACACCTTCTTTTATTGGAGTTTAATACTTCCCAAATTTCATAATTCATTTTTTTATGGAAAAATGTGGCTTTTCGGCTCAATAACTCCCAGGTCATATGAGCTAATGACTCAAAGTCAATGTAGAATGACATTACTACACTGCCTGGTTAGGACACACCTTCTTTTATTGGAGTTTAATACTTCCCAAATTTCATAATTCATTTTTTTATGGAAAAATGTGGCTTTTCGGCTCAATAACTCCCAGGTCATATGACTGAATGACTCAAAATCAATGTAGAATCATATTACTACACTGCCTGGTTAGGACACACCTTTTTTTATTGGAGTTTAATACTCCCCAAATTTCATAATTCATTTTTTTATGGAAAAATGTGGCTTTTCGGCTCAATAACTCCCAGGTCATATGAGCAAATGACTCAAAGTCAATGTAGAATGACATTACTACACTGCCTGGTTAGGACACACCTTTTTTTATTGGAGTTTAATACTCCCCAAATTTCATAATTCATTTTTTTATGGAAAAATGTGGCTTTTCGGCTCAATAACTCCCAGGTCATATGAGCTAATGACTCAAAGTCAATGTAGAATGACATTACTACACTGCCTGGTTAGGACACACCTTCTTTTATTGGAGTTTAATACTCCCCAAATTTCATAATTCATTTTTTTATGGAAAAATGTGGCTTTTCGGCTCAATAACTCCCAGGTCATATGACCTAATGCCTCGAAATCAATGTAGAATGGCATTACTGCACAGCCTGGTTAGGACACACCTATTTTTATTGGAGTTTAATACTCCATATATTTCATATTATTTTCTTTATCGAAAAATAAGCATTTACGGCTGAATACCTTCCAGGTCCTGTGACCTAATGACTCAAAATCAGTGTAGAATACACTGGCTGGCTGGTAAAATCATCGACAATTCGACACATCTCTGTTATTGCCTTTCAAAAACCTGACATTTTATTTTGAAACCCTGAAGTTGGTCAACGCGCGGTGTATTTACCGTAAGGTCTGCAATAAGGGCGCCCTTGAAATGTAGGAGCGGCTGGCTTGACGAGGCAACAGCGTGAGTAGGCTGGCTTCACCGCAGTCTGATTTTGGGGGGGAAAAAAAAATCCAAAATCAGAGTGTTGAGACCAGAGAGGCTAAGACCGCATTGACTCAGTGCGGTATTCAGCCTCTCTGGTGTCAAGTCTGATTTTGGGAAGAAAAAAAAAAAATCCAAAATCAGACAGAGTGTTGAGACCAGAGAGGCTAAGACCGCATTGACTCAGTGTGCTATACAGCCTCTCTGGTGTCAAGTCTGATTTTGGGAAGAAAAAAAAAAAATCCAAAATCAGACAGAGTGTTGAGACCAGAGAGGCTAAGACCGCATTGACTCAGTGCGGTATTCAGCCTCTCTGGTGTCAAGTCTGATTTTGGGAAGAAAAAAAAAAAATCCAAAATCAGACAGAGTGTTGAGACCAGAGAGGCTAAGACCGCATTGACTCAGTGCGGTATTCAGCCTCTCTGGTGTCAATACTCTGATTTTGGGAAAGAAAAAAACAAACAAAAATCAGACAGATTGTTGAGACCAGAGAGGCTAAGACCGCATTGACTCAGTGCGGTATTCAGCCTCTCTGGTGTCAATACTCTGATTTTGGGGGGGGGGGGGGGGGGGGGAATCCAAAATCAGACAGAGTGTTGACACCAGAGAGGCTAAAACTGCATTGAATCAGTGTGCTATACAGCCTCTCTGGTGTCAATACTCTGTCTGATTTTGGGGAAAAAAAATCCAAAATCAGACAGAGTGTTGAGACCAGAGAGGCTAAGACTGCATTGACTCAGTGCGGTATTCAGCCTCTCTGGTGTCAAGTCTGATTTTGGGAAAAAAAAAAAAATCCAAAATCAGACAGAGTGTTGAGACCAGAGAGGCTAAGACCGCATTGACTCAGTGCGGTATTCAGCCTCTCTGGTGTCAAGTCTGATTTTGGGAAGAAAAAAAAAAATCCAAAATCAGACAGAGTGTTGAGACCAGAGAGGCTAAGACCGCATTGACTCAGTGTGCTATACAGCCGCTCTGGTGTCAATACTCTGTCTGATTTTTGGAGATTTTTTTTATTTTTTCCAAAATCAGACAGAGTGTTGAGACCAGAGAGGCTAAGACTGCATTGACTCAGTGCGGTATTCAGCCTCTCTGGTGTCAATCCTCTGTCTGATTTTGGAAGAAAGAAAAAAAATCCAAAATCAGACAGTGTTGAGACCAGAGAGGCATTGACTCAGTGCGGTATTCAGCCTCTCTGGTGTCAATACTCTGTCTGATTTGGGGAGATTTTTTTTTTTTTTTCCAAAATCAGACAGAGTGTTGAGACCAGAGAGGCTAAGACTGCATTGACTCAGTGCGGTATTCAGCCTCTCTGGTGTCAAGTCTGATTTTGGGAAGAAAAAAAAAAATCCAAAATCAGACAGAGTGTTGAGACCAGAGAGGCTAAGACCGCATTGACTCAGTGCAGTATTCAGCCTCTCTGGTGTCAAGTCTGATTTTGGGAAGAAAAAAAAAAAATCCAAAATCAGACAGAGTGTTGAGACCAGAGAGGCTAAGACCGCATTGGCTCAGTGTGCTATACAGCCGCTCTGGTGTCAATACTCTGTCTGATTTTGGGAGATTTTTTTTATTTTTTCCAAAATCAGACAGAGTGTTGAGACCAGAGAGGCTAAGACCGCATTGACTCAGTGCGGTATTCAGCCTCTCTGGTGTCAATCCTCTGTCTGATTTTGGAAGAAAGAAAAAAAATCCAAAATCAGACAGTGTTGAGACCAGAGAGGCATTGACTCAGTGCGGTATTCAGCCTCTCTGGTGTCAATACTCTGTCTGATTTGGGGAGATTTTTTTTTTTTTTTCCAAAATCAGACAGAGTGTTGAGACCAGAGAGGCTAAGACCGCATTGACTCAGTGCGGTATTCAGCCTCTCTGGTGTCAATACTCTGATTTTGGGAAAAAAAAAAAAATCCAAAATGAGACAGAGTGTTGAGACCAGAGAGGCTAAAACCGCATTGACTCAGTGTGCTATACAGCCTCTCTGGTGTCAATACTCTGTCTGATTTTGGGGGGGAAAAAAAATCCAAAATCAGACAGAGTGTTGAGACCAGAGAGGCTAAGACCGCATTGACTCAGTGCGGTATTCAGCCTCTCTGGTGTCAATACTCTGATTTTGGGAAAAAAAAAAAAATCCAAAATCAGACAGATTGTTGAGACCAGAGAGGCTAAGACCGCATTGACTCAGTGCGGTATTCAGCCTCTCTGGTGTCAATACTCTGATTTTGGGAAAAAAAAAAAAAAAATCCAAAATGAGACAGAGTGTTGAGACCAGAGAGGCTAAAACCGCATTGACTCAGTGTGCTATACAGCCTCTCTGGTGTCAATACTCAGTCTGATTTTGGGGGGGGAAAAAAAATCCAAAATCAGAGTGTTGAGACCAGAGAGGCTAAGACCGCATTGACTCAGTGCGGTATTCAGCATCTCTGGTGTCAAGTCTGATTTTGGGAAGAAAAAAAAAAAATCCAAAATCAGACAGAGTGTTGAGACCAGAGAGGCTAAGACCGCATTGACTCAGTGTGCTATACAGCCTCTCTGGTGTCAAGTCTGATTTTGGGAAGAAAAAAAAAAAATCCAAAATCAGACAGAGTGTTGAGACCAGAGAGGCTAAGACCGCATTGACTCAGTGCGGTATTCAGCCTCTCTGGTGTCAAGTCTGATTTTGGGAAGAAAAAAAAAAAATCCAAAATCAGACAGAGTGTTGAGACCAGAGAGGCTAAGACCGCATTGACTCAGTGCGGTATTCAGCCTCTCTGGTGTCAATACTCTGATTTTGGGAAAGAAAAAAAAAAACCAAAATCAGACAGATTGTTGAGACCAGAGAGGCTAAGACCGCATTGACTCAGTGCGGTATTCAGCCTCTCTGGTGTCAATACTCTGATTTTGGGGGGGGGGGGGGGGGGAATCCAAAATCAGACAGAGTGTTGACACCAGAGAGGCTAAAACTGCATTGAATCAGTGTGCTATACAGCCTCTCTGGTGTCAATACTCTGTCTGATTTTGGGGAAAAAAAATCCAAAATCAGACAGAGTGTTGAGACCAGAGAGGCTAAGACTGCATTGACTCAGTGCGGTATTCAGCCTCTCTGGTGTCAAGTCTGATTTTGGGAAAAAAAAAAAATCCAAAATCAGACAGAGTGTTGAGACCAGAGAGGCTAAGACCGCATTGACTCAGTGCGGTATTCAGCCTCTCTGGTGTCAAGTCTGATTTTGGGAAGAAAAGAAAAAAATCCAAAATCAGACAGAGTGTTGAGACCAGAGAGGCTAAGACCGCATTGACTCAGTGTGCTATACAGCCGCTCTGGTGTCAATACTCTGTCTGATTTTGGGAGATTTTTTTTATTTTTTCCAAAATCAGACAGAGTGTTGAGACCAGAGAGGCTAAGACCGCATTGACTCAGTGCGGTATTCAGCCTCTCTGGTGTCAATCCTCTGTCTGATTTTGGAAGAAAGAAAAAAAATCCAAAATCAGACAGTGTTGAGACCAGAGAGGCATTGACTCAGTGCGGTATTCAGCCTCTCTGGTGTCAATACTCTGTCTGATTTGGGGAGATTTTTTTTTTTTTTTCCAAAATCAGACAGAGTGTTGAGACCAGAGAGGCTAAGACTGCATTGACTCAGTGCGGTATTCAGCCTCTCTGGTGTCAAGTCTGATTTTGGGAAGAAAAAAAAAAATCCAAAATCAGACAGAGTGTTGAGACCAGAGAGGCTAAGACCGCATTGACTCAGTGCGGTATTCAGCCTCTCTGGTGTCAAGTCTGATTTTGGGAAGAAAAAAAAAAAATCCAAAATCAGACAGAGTGTTGAGACCAGAGAGGCTAAGACCGCATTGGCTCAGTGTGCTATACAGCCGCTCTGGTGTCAATACTCTGTCTGATTTTGGGAGATTTTTTTTATTTTTTCCAAAATCAGACAGAGTGTTGAGACCAGAGAGGCTAAGACCGCATTGACTCAGTGCGGTATTCAGCCTCTCTGGTGTCAATCCTCTGTCTGATTTTGGAAGAAAGAAAAAAAATCCAAAATCAGACAGTGTTGAGACCAGAGAGGCATTGACTCAGTGCGGTATTCAGCCTCTCTGGTGTCAATACTCTGTCTGATTTGGGGAGATTTTTTTTTTTTTTCCAAAATCAGACAGAGTGTTGAGACCAGAGAGGCTAAGACCGCATTGACTCAGTGCGGTATTCAGCCTCTCTGGTGTCAATACTCTGATTTTGGGAAAAAAAAAAAAATCCAAAATGAGACAGAGTGTTGAGACCAGAGAGGCTAAAACCGCATTGACTCAGTGTGCTATACAGCCTCTCTGGTGTCAATACTCTGTCTGATTTTGGGGGGGAAAAAAAATCCAAAATCAGACAGAGTGTTGAGACCAGAGAGGCTAAGACCGCATTGACTCAGTGCGGTATTCAGCCTCTCTGGTGTCAATACTCTGATTTTGGGAAAGAAAAAAAAAATCCAAAATCAGACAGATTGTTGAGACCAGAGAGGCTAAGACCGCATTGACTCAGTGCGGTATTCAGCCTCTCTGGTGTCAATACTCTGATTTTGGGGGGGGGGGGGGGGGGGGGAATCCAAAATCAGACAGAGTGTTGACACCAGAGAGGCTAAAACTGCATTGAATCAGTGTGCTATACAGCCTCTCTGGTGTCAATACTCTGTCTGATTTTGGGGAAAAAAAATCCAAAATCAGACAGAGTGTTGAGACCAGAGAGGCTAAGACTGCATTGACTCAGTGCGGTATTCAGCCTCTCTGGTGTCAAGTCTGATTTTGGGAAGAAAAAAAAAATCCAAAATCAGACAGAGTGTTGAGACCAGAGAGGCTGACCGCATTGACTCAGTGCGGTATTCAGCCTCTCTGGTGTCAAGTCTGATTTTGGGAAGAAAAAAAAAATCCAAAATCAGACAGAGTGTTGAGACCAGAGAGGCTAAGACCGCATTGACTCAGTGTGCTATACAGCCGCTCTGGTGTCAATACTCTGTCTGATTTTGGGAGATTTTTTTTATTTTTTCCAAAATCAGACAGAGTGTTGAGACCAGAGAGGCTAAGACCGCATTGACTCAGTGCGGTATTCAGCCTCTCTGGTGTCAATCCTCTGTCTGATTTTGGAAGAAAGAAAAAAAATCCAAAATCAGACAGTGTTGCGACCAGAGAGGCATTGACTCAGTGCGGTATTCAGCCTCTCTGGTGTCAATACTCTGTCTGATTTGGGGAGATTTTTTTTTTTTTTCCAAAATCAGACAGAGTGTTGAGACCAGAGAGGCTAAGACCGCATTGACTCAGTGCAGTATTCAGCCTCTCTGGTGTCAAGACTGATTTTGGGAAGAAAAAAAAAATCAAAAATCAGACAGAGTGTTGAGACCAGAGAGCCTAAGACCGCATTGACTCAGTGCGGTATTCAGCCTCTCTGGTGTCAATACTCTGATTTTGGGAAAAAAAAAAAAAAATCCAAAATGAGACAGAGTGTTGAGACCAGAGAGGCTAAAACCGCATTGACTCAGTGTGCTATACAGCCTCTCTGGTGTCAATACTCAGTCTGATTTTGGGGGGAAAAAAAAAATCCAAAATCAGAGTGTTGAGACCAGAGAGGCTAAGACCGCATTGACTCAGTGCGGTATTCAGCCTCTCTGGTGTCAATCCTCTGTCTGATTTTGGAAGAAAGAAAAAAAATCCAAAATCAGACAGTGTTGAGACCAGAGAGGCATTGACTCAGTGCGGTATTCAGCCTCTCTGGTGTCAATACTCTGTCTGATTTGGGGAGATTTTTTTTTTTTTTCCAAAATCAGACAGAGTGTTGAGACCAGAGAGGCTAAGACCGCATTGACTCAGTGCAGTATTCAGCCTCTCTGGTGTCAAGACTGATTTTGGGAAGAAAAAAAAAATCAAAAATCAGACAGAGTGTTGAGACCAGAGAGCCTAAGACCGCATTGACTCAGTGCGGTATTCAGCCTCTCTGGTGTCAATCCTCTGTCTGATTTTGGGGAAAAAAAATCCAAAATCAGACAGAGTGTTGAGACCAGAGAGGCTAAGACTGCATTGACTCAGTGCGGTATTCAGCCTCTCTGGTGTCAAGTCTGATTTTGGGAAAAAAAAAAAAATCCAAAATCAGACAGAGTGTTGAGACCAGAGAGGCTAAGACCGCATTGACTCAGTGCGGTATTCAGCCTCTCTGGTGTCAAGTCTGATTTTGGGAAGAAAAAAAAAAAATCCAAAATCAGACAGAGTGTTGAGACCAGAGAGGCTAAGACCGCATTGACTCAGTGTGCTATACAGCCGCTCTGGTGTCAATACTCTGTCTGATTTTGGGAGATTTTTTTTTTTTTTTCCAAAATCAGACAGAGTGTTGAGACCAGAGAGGCTAAGACCGCATTGACTCAGTGCGGTATTCAGCCTCTCTGGTGTCAGTCTGATTTTAGGAAGAAAAAAAAAATCCAAAATCAGACAGAGTGTTGAGACCAGAGAGGCTAAGACCGCATTGGCTCAGTGTGCTATACAGCCGCTCTGGTGTCAATACTCTGTCTGATTTTGGGAGATTTTTTTTATTTTTTCCAAAATCAGACAGAGTGTTGAGACCAGAGAGGCTAAGACCGCATTGACTCAGTGCGGTATTCAGCCTCTCTGGTGTCAATCCTCTGTCTGATTTTGGAAGAAAGAAAAAAAATCCAAAATCAGACAGTGTTGAGACCAGAGAGGCATTGACTCAGTGCGGTATTCAGCCTCTCTGGTGTCAATACTCTGTCTGATTTGGGGAGATTTTTTTTTTTTTTTCCAAAATCAGACAGAGTGTTGAGACCAGAGAGGCTAAGACCGCATTGACTCAGTGCGGTATTCAGCCTCTCTGGTGTCAATACTCTGATTTTGGGAAAAAAAAAAAAAATCCAAAATGAGACAGAGTGTTGAGACCAGAGAGGCTAAAACCGCATTGACTCAGTGTGCTATACAGCCTCTCTGGTGTCAATACTCTGTCTGATTTTGGGGGGAAAAAAAAATCCAAAATCAGACAGAGTGTTGAGACCAGAGAGGCTAAGACCGCATTGACTCAGTGCGGTATTCAGCCTCTCTGGTGTCAAGACTGATTTTGGGAAGAAAAAAAAAATCAAAAATCAGACAGAGTGTTGAGACCAGAGAGCCTAAGACCGCATTGACTCAGTGCGGTATTCAGCCTCTCTGGTGTCAATACTCTGATTTTGGGAAAAAAAAAAAAAAAAAATCCAAAATGAGACAGAGTGTTGAGACCAGAGAGGCTAAAACCGCATTGACTCAGTGTGCTATACAGCCTCTCTGGTGTCAATACTCAGTCTGATTTTGGGGGGGAAAAAAAAATCCAAAATCAGAGTGTTGAGACCAGAGAGGCTAAGACCGCATTGACTCAGTGCGGTATTCAGCCTCTCTGGTGTCAAGTCTGATTTTGGGAAGAAAAAAAAAAAATCCAAAATCAGACAGAGTGTTGAGACCAGAGAGGCTAAGACCGCATTGACTCAGTGTGCTATACAGCCTCTCTGGTGTCAAGTCTGATTTTGGGAAGAAAAAAAAAAAATCCAAAATCAGACAGAGTGTTGAGACCAGAGAGGCTAAGACCGCATTGACTCAGTGCGGTATTCAGCCTCTCTGGTGTCAAGTCTGATTTTGGGAAGAAAAAAAAAAAATCCAAAATCAGACAGAGTGTTGAGACCAGAGAGGCTAAGACCGCATTGACTCAGTGCGGTATTCAGCCTCTCTGGTGTCAATACTCTGATTTTGGGAAAGAAAAAAACAAACAAAAATCAGACAGATTGTTGAGACCAGAGAGGCTAAGACCGCATTGACTCAGTGCGGTATTCAGCCTCTCTGGTGTCAATACTCTGATTTTGGGGGGGGGGGGGGGGGGGGGAATCCAAAATCAGACAGAGTGTTGACACCAGAGAGGCTAAAACTGCATTGAATCAGTGTGCTATACAGCCTCTCTGGTGTCAATACTCTGTCTGATTTTGGGGAAAAAAAATCCAAAATCAGACAGAGTGTTGAGACCAGAGAGGCTAAGACTGCATTGACTCAGTGCGGTATTCAGCCTCTCTGGTGTCAAGTCTGATTTTGGGAAAAAAAAAAAAATCCAAAATCAGACAGAGTGTTGAGACCAGAGAGGCTAAGACCGCATTGACTCAGTGCGGTATTCAGCCTCTCTGGTGTCAAGTCTGATTTTGGGAAGAAAAAAAAAAATCCAAAATCAGACAGAGTGTTGAGACCAGAGAGGCTAAGACCGCATTGACTCAGTGTGCTATACAGCCGCTCTGGTGTCAATACTCTGTCTGATTTTTGGAGATTTTTTTTATTTTTTCCAAAATCAGACAGAGTGTTGAGACCAGAGAGGCTAAGACCGCATTGACTCAGTGCGGTATTCAGCCTCTCTGGTGTCAATCCTCTGTCTGATTTTGGAAGAAAGAAAAAAAATCCAAAATCAGACAGTGTTGAGACCAGAGAGGCATTGACTCAGTGCGGTTTTCAGCCTCTCTGGTGTCAATACTCTGTCTGATTTGGGGAGATTTTTTTTTTTTTTTCCAAAATCAGACAGAGTGTTGAGACCAGAGAGGCTAAGACTGCATTGACTCAGTGCGGTATTCAGCCTCTCTGGTGTCAAGTCTGATTTTGGGAAGAAAAAAAAAAATCCAAAATCAGACAGAGTGTTGAGACCAGAGAGGCTAAGACCGCATTGACTCAGTGCGGTATTCAGCCTCTCTGGTGTCAAGTCTGATTTTGGGAAGAAAAAAAAAAAATCCAAAATCAGACAGAGTGTTGAGACCAGAGAGGCTAAGACCGCATTGGCTCAGTGTGCTATACAGCCGCTCTGGTGTCAATACTCTGTCTGATTTTGGGAGATTTTTTTTATTTTTTCCAAAATCAGACAGAGTGTTGAGACCAGAGAGGCTAAGACCGCATTGACTCAGTGCGGTATTCAGCCTCTCTGGTGTCAATCCTCTGTCTGATTTTGGAAGAAAGAAAAAAAATCCAAAATCAGACAGTGTTGAGACCAGAGAGGCATTGACTCAGTGCGGTATTCAGCCTCTCTGGTGTCAATACTCTGTCTGATTTGGGGAGATTTTTTTTTTTTTTTCCAAAATCAGACAGAGTGTTGAGACCAGAGAGGCTAAGACCGCATTGACTCAGTGCGGTATTCAGCCTCTCTGGTGTCAAGTCTGATTTTGGGAAGAAAAAAAAAAAATCCAAAATCAGACAGAGTGTTGAGACCAGAGAGGCTAAGACCGCATTGGCTCAGTGTGCTATACAGCCGCTCTGGTGTCAATACTCTGTCTGATTTTGGGAGATTTTTTTTATTTTTTCCAAAATCAGACAGAGTGTTGAGACCAGAGAGGCTAAGACCGCATTGACTCAGTGCGGTATTCAGCCTCTCTGGTGTCAATCCTCTGTCTGATTTTGGAAGAAAGAAAAAAAATCCAAAATCAGACAGTGTTGAGACCAGAGAGGCATTGACTCAGTGCGGTATTCAGCCTCTCTGGTGTCAATACTCTGTCTGATTTGGGGAGATTTTTTTTTTTTTTTCCAAAATCAGACAGAGTGTTGAGACCAGAGAGGCTAAGACCGCATTGACTCAGTGCGGTATTCAGCCTCTCTGGTGTCAATACTCTGATTTTGGGAAAGAAAAAAAAAATCCAAAATCAGACAGATTGTTGAGACCAGAGAGGCTAAGACCGCATTGACTCAGTGCGGTATTCAGCCTCTCTGGTGTCAATACTCTGATTTTGGGGGGGGGGGGGGGGGGGGAATCCAAAATCAGACAGAGTGTTGACACCAGAGAGGCTAAAACTGCATTGAATCAGTGTGCTATACAGCCTCTCTGGTGTCAATACTCTGTCTGATTTTGGGGAAAAAAAATCCAAAATCAGACAGAGTGTTGAGACCAGAGAGGCTAAGACTGCATTGACTCAGTGCGGTATTCAGCCTCTCTGGTGTCAAGTCTGATTTTGGGAAGAAAAAAAAATCCAAAATCAGACAGAGTGTTGAGACCAGAGAGGCTGACCGCATTGACTCAGTGCGGTATTCAGCCTCTCTGGTGTCGTCTGATTTTGGGAAGAAAAAAAAAAATCCAAAATCAGACAGAGTGTTGAGACCAGAGAGGCTAAGACTGCATTGACTCAGTGTGCTATACAGCCGCTCTGGTGTCAATACTCTGTCTGATTTTGGGAGATTTTTTTTATTTTTTCCAAAATCAGACAGAGTGTTGAGACCAGAGAGGCTAAGACCGCATTGACTCAGTGCGGTATTCAGCCTCTCTGGTGTCAATCCTCTGTCTGATTTTGGAAGAAAGAAAAAAAATCCAAAATCAGACAGTGTTGCGACCAGAGAGGCATTGACTCAGTGCGGTATTCAGCCTCTCTGGTGTCAATACTCTGTCTGATTTGGGGAGATTTTTTTTTTTTTTCCCAAAATCAGACAGAGTGTTGAGACCAGAGAGGCTAAGACCGCATTGACTCAGTGCAGTATTCAGCCTCTCTGGTGTCAAGACTGATTTTGGGAAGAAAAAAAAAAATCAAAAATCAGACAGAGTGTTGAGACCAGAGAGCCTAAGACCGCATTGACTCAGTGCGGTATTCAGCCTCTCTGGTGTCAATACTCTGATTTTGGGAAAAAAAAAAAAAAATCCAAAATGAGACAGAGTGTTGAGACCAGAGAGGCTAAAACCGCATTGACTCAGTGTGCTATACAGCCTCTCTGGTGTCAATACTCAGTCTGATTTTGGGGGGGGGAAAAAAATCCAAAATCAGAGTGTTGAGACCAGAGAGGCTAAGACCGCATTGACTCAGTGCGGTATTCAGCCTCTCTGGTGTCAATCCTCTGTCTGATTTTGGAAGAAAGAAAAAAAATCCAAAATCAGACAGTGTTGAGACCAGAGAGGCATTGACTCAGTGCGGTATTCAGCCTCTCTGGTGTCAATACTCTGTCTGATTTGGGGAGATTTTTTTTTTTTTTCCAAAATCAGACAGGGGACTTTTCTCAACCCATGGAAGAGTACAGGATGCTAGTCCATCTTTTTGGAGCAACTTCATCGCCAAGCTGTGCGAACTTTGCTCTTCGAAAGTGTGCAGAGGATAACAGAGACTCCTTCAGTCAGCAGGTGGTGGATACCATTATGCACAGTTTCTATGTGGATGATTGTCTCACTTCAGTGCCCTCTGAGTCTCAGGCTGTAGCTCTCTATCGCAACCTTCGAGCCATTTGTGCCAGAGGCGGCTTTCAGCTAAAGAAATGGACAAGCAACAGTCGAAATGTGCTTGCTGCTATACCTGAAGAGGAGAGGGGGAAGGAAGTGAAAGAGTTGGACTTGGATTATGACACACTCCCTGTTGAAAGAGTATTGGGCGTGCAATGGTGTGTGGAATCTGATGCATTCAAGTTCAAGATCACAATTCAAGATCGACCTTTAACTCGTAGAGGGATCCTGTCTATGGTCAGTTCAGTCTACGACCCACTTGGAGTGCTGGTGCCAGTGGTGTTAAAGGCCAAGTTAATCTTGCAAGAGCTGTGCAGGAAAAGCCTTGGGTGGGATGACGTCATACCTGAACCCATTGCAATGGAGTGGGCAAAATGGATGCAGGAGCTCCACCTACTGGAGGACTTCAAAGTCAGCAGATGTTTCAAGCCTGTGAAGTTTGGAGCTGTGACTTCTGCCCAATTACACCATTTTGCAGATGCAAGTGAGGTGGGTTATGGAACGGTTACCTACTTACTGATGCGGAACATCAATGCACAGTCTTGCAGTGTCCTTATCATGGGAAAGGCAAGGGTGGCTCCCTTGAAGCCAATTACCATCCCCAGATTGGAGCTAACAGCAGCAGTAGTAGCAGCACGCATGGACAGATTGTGGAGAAAGGAGTTGCAGATGCCACTACTCGACTCTATCTTCTGGACTGACAGCACCTCAGTGCTGAAATACATCAACAACGAGACCTCCAGATTCCGAGCATTTGTAGCTAACAGGGTCTCTGAAATTCGTAAAACATCTCTTGTGACTCAGTGGAGATATGTGAGCACCTCATGCAACCCTGCAGATCTTGCTTCCAGGGGACTTGGAGTGGAGTTGTTCCTCAAGGATGAAAAATGGCTATTTGGCCCACAATTTCTGACGCTTCCAGAGGAGCAATGGCCTACAAATCCAGATGGTTTGAAAGAACAAGAAGAACTTCCAGAACAAGATGATCCTGAGGTCAAAACAAGTATATTGGCAAATGCAATCTGTGCCAAAGAAGAGATTGATTCAGTCTCTCAGTTGATCAATCGTACCTCATCCTGGAACCATCTGAAAAGAGTCATGGGTTGGGTCTTACGATTCAAGAACCTACTCCTAAGTCTCTCGAAGAAGAGGAAAGAGGTCAATGCAACACTGGCACAGACGAGGCCAGACGAGAGAAAAGGGAAAGTTATTCTGAGGAAAGAGCTGCAGAGCGTCAAGGATTTATTCCACGTTTCTCTCACTGTGGAAGAACTAAGGGAGGCTGAGCTGGAAATAATTGGATCCTGTCAGAAGAAAAGATTCCCAGAGGAATTTTCCAGCCTCCAAAAGGGACAGAATGTGAAACAAACAAGCCACATATACAAACTGAATCCAGTGCTTGATAATGGTGTCTTGAGAGTCGGTGGACGGCTCAGCAGGGCATCCATGCCTGAAGAGGCAAAGCATCCGGTCATACTGGCCAAAGATCTGCATATCTCTGATGTCATTCTAAGACATGTTCATCAGGAAGTCGGCCACAGTGGTAGAACTCACATGTTGGCAAGGCTACGCCAGAAGTATTGGATTACTGGGGCCGGTGTGGCTATAAGAAAGATCTTGGCAAAATGTGTTGTGTGCCGACGGATACAAGGACGTCCAGGCAGCCAACAAATGGCAGATTTGCCTCGCAACAGAATATGTCCAGATGAACCACCATTCACTTCAGTTGGAGTAGATTGTTTTGGTCCATTTGATGTAAAACGTGGAAGATCTCAAGTGAAAAGATATGGAGTTATATTCACCTGCTTGGCTTTGAGAGCTGTCCATATCGAAGTAGCAGCATCAATGGATACTGATTCCTTCCTCAATGCCTTGCGTCGCTTTATAGCAAGACGGGGCCAAGTCAAAGAACTCTGCTCAGACAATGGTACGAACTTTGTCGGCGCTGATCGAGAGTTGAAGAGATGTATCGACCAATGGAATCATTCTCAGATCCATGAGGAACTCCTACAGAGAGGTATTAAATGGACATTTAATCCCCCAACTGGTTCCCACCATGGAGGTGCTTGGGAGAGACTAATTCGCTCCATCAGGAAAGTCCTCAACTCAACTTTAAGAGTACAAACTCTTGACGATGAAGGTCTCCACACAGTGCTGTGTGAGGTTGAAGCTATTCTTAATAGCAGACCAATAACAAAGGCATCCACAGACCCAAATGACCTAGAGGCCCTGACTCCCAACCATCTTCTGCTCCTCAAAGGTCAACCATCTTTACCACCTGGTGTCTTTGTAAAGGATGATTTGTATGCTGTCCGCAGATGGAAACAAGTGCAATATATGTCCAATTTGTTTTGGAAAAGATGGACAAAAGAATATCTGCCACAGCTTCAGGAACGTCAAAAGTGGAACAGAGTCAAGCGCAACTTCCTTCCTGATGACATCGTACTCATTGTTGACGACTCTGCACCCCGGAACTCTTGGATCATGGGGAGAGTTATCGAGGCTGTTCAAGACAAAAGAGGACTTGTACGACAAGTGAAGATCAAGACCAGGACAAGCTGTCTTGACAGGCCTGTCACAAAGATTTGTCTTATTCAGGAAGCCGGGGAGTCCTGATGGATTACTCAATGACTTTGCTTGTTTTTTACCCTGACGGATTACTCATTGACTTTGCTTGTTTTGACGTTGCGTGACTTTAAGCATGATGGACAAGGTCGCTCTTAAATGGCTGTGCTAGCAACCTCTGGCCTAGAGAGATTTGACCTAGAGACACTTAAAGATTGCGTTGAATCGGACATTGAAATCGAATCGGACATTGAATCATGTACTGATTTAAAAATCAGTTCCACTTGATCATAAAAAAGAAAAAAAAAAAAGATCATTTGTATGTTTTCTACATGAATTATTCTGTACTGTAATTATTCTGTTATAATAATTAGGGGCCGGAATGTGGGAGCAAGGAGTATGTTTTGCTTGCACCTCTGTCACTCGGTCACTGGGGGGAGTTGTGGAGGTGTGTGTGTCACTGGGGGGGGGGGGGGGGAGGAACAGCAGTAATTAAGATCACCTACACCTGCTTCTCATTCAGTTTTGTTTGTCAGAGAGAGGGAAGTAGGAGCTGATAATTTCTGTTGACCGCAACACAATGCAATGCTAAATGTTATATCTTGTTAAGCTTATGCAACAATTAGCTACTACATCTTGCAGCAGAGCATGTAGTGTTTTATGTGGGTTCAAATAAATACCCTCAAAATGCAGCTACGGACTCATGTCTCCTGTTTCTGGACTCAGCGTGTCGGACGGATCCCTATGTACCCTCTCAGCGGCTGACTGGTAACACTCTTAAATAGTCGCACTTCACAGAGTGTTGAGACCAGAGAGGCTAAGACTGCATTGACTCAGTGCGGTATTCAGCCTCTCTGGTGTCAAGTCTGATTTTGGGAAAAAAAAAAAAATCCAAAATCAGACAGAGTGTTGAGACCAGAGAGGCTAAGACCGCATTGACTCAGTGCGGTATTCAGCCTCTCTGGTGTCAAGTCTGATTTTGGGGCGGGGGGGGGGGGGGAATCCAAAATCAGACAGAGTGTTGACACCAGAGAGGCTAAAACTGCATTGAATCAGTGTGCTATACAGCCTCTCTGGTGTCAATACTCTGTCTGATTTTGGGGAAAAAAAATCCAAAATCAGACAGAGTGTTGAGACCAGAGAGGCTAAGACTGCATTGACTCAGTGCGGTATTCAGCCTCTCTGGTGTCAAGTCTGATTTTGGGAAAAAAAAAAAATCCAAAATCAGACAGAGTGTTGAGACCAGAGAGGCTAAGACCGCATTGACTCAGTGTGCTATACAGCCGCTCTGGTGTCAATACTCTGTCTGATTTTGGGAGATTTTTTTTATTTTTTCCAAAATCAGACAGAGTGTTGAGACCAGAGAGGCTAAGACCGCATTGACTCAGTGCGGTATTCAGCCTCTCTGGTGTCAATCCTCTGTCTGATTTTGGAAGAAAGAAAAAAAATCCAAAATCAGACAGTGTTGCGACCAGAGAGGCATTGACTCAGTGCGGTATTCAGCCTCTCTGGTGTCAATACTCTGTCTGATTTGGGGAGATTTTTTTTTTTTTTTCCAAAATCAGACAGAGTGTTGAGACCAGAGAGGCTAAGACCGCATTGACTCAGTGCAGTATTCAGCCTCTCTGGTGTCAAGACTGATTTTGGGAAGAAAAAAAAAAATCAAAAATCAGACAGAGTGTTGAGACCAGAGAGCCTAAGACCGCATTGACTCAGTGCGGTATTCAGCCTCTCTGGTGTCAATACTCTGATTTTGGGAAAAAAAAAAAAAAATCCAAAATGAGACAGAGTGTTGAGACCAGAGAGGCTAAAACCGCATTGACTCAGTGTGCTATACAGCCTCTCTGGTGTCAATACTCAGTCTTATTTTGGGGGGGGGAAAAAAAATCCAAAATCAGAGTGTTGAGACCAGAGAGGCTAAGACCGCATTGACTCAGTGCGGTATTCAGCCTCTCTGGTGTCAATCCTCTGTCTGATTTTGGAAGAAAAAAAAAAAATCCAAAATCAGACAGTGTTGAGACCAGAGAGGCATTGACTCAGTGCGGTATTCAGCCTCTCTGGTGTCAATACTCTGTCTGATTTGGGGAGATTTTTTTTTTTTTTCCAAAATCAGACAGAGTGTTGAGACCAGAGAGGCTAAGACCGCATTGACTCAGTGCAGTATTCAGCCTCTCTGGTGTCAAGACTGATTTTGGGAAGAAAAAAAAAATCAAAAATCAGACAGAGTGTTGAGACCAGAGAGCCTAAGACCGCATTGACTCAGTGCGGTATTCAGCCTCTCTGGTGTCAATCCTCTGTCTGATTTTGGGGAAAAAAAATCCAAAATCAGACAGAGTGTTGAGACCAGAGAGGCTAAGACTGCATTGACTCAGTGCGGTATTCAGCCTCTCTGGTGTCAAGTCTGATTTTGGGAAAAAAAAAAAAATCCAAAATCAGACAGAGTGTTGAGACCAGAGAGGCTAAGACCGCATTGACTCAGTGCGGTATTCAGCCTCTCTGGTGTCAAGTCTGATTTTGGGAAGAAAAAAAAAAATCCAAAATCAGACAGAGTGTTGAGACCAGAGAGGCTAAGACCGCATTGACTCAGTGTGCTATACAGCCGCTCTGGTGTCAATACTCTGTCTGATTTTGGGAGATTTTTTTTATTTTTTCCAAAATCAGACAGAGTGTTGAGACCAGAGAGGCTAAGACCGCATTGACTCAGTGCAGTATTCAGCCTCTCTGGTGTCAAGACTGATTTTGGGAAGAAAGAAAAAAATCAAAAATCAGACAGAGTGTTGAGACCAGAGAGGCTAAGACCGCATTGACTCAGTGTGCTATACAGCCGCTCTGGTGTCAATACTCTGTCTGATTTTGGGAGATTTTTTTTATTTTTTCCAAAATCAGACAGAGTGTTGAGACCAGAGAGGCTAAGACCGCATTGACTCAGTGCGGTATTCAGCCTCTCTGGTGTCAATCCTCTGTCTGATTTTGGAAGAAAGAAAAAAAATCCAAAATCAGACAGTGTTGCGACCAGAGAGGCATTGACTCAGTGCGGTATTCAGCCTCTCTGGTGTCAATACTCTGTCTGATTTGGGGAGATTTTTTTTTTTTTTTCCAAAATCAGACAGAGTGTTGAGACCAGAGAGGCTAAGACCGCATTGACTCAGTGCAGTATTCAGCCTCTCTGGTGTCAAGACTGATTTTGGGAAGAAAAAAAAAAATCAAAAATCAGACAGAGTGTTGAGACCAGAGAGCCTAAGACCGCATTGACTCAGTGCGGTATTCAGCCTCTCTGGTGTCAATACTCTGATTTTGGGAAAAAAAAAAAAAAATCCAAAATGAGACAGAGTGTTGAGACCAGAGAGGCTAAAACCGCATTGACTCAGTGTGCTATACAGCCTCTCTGGTGTCAATACTCAGTCTGATTTTGGGGGGGGAAAAAAATCCAAAATCAGAGTGTTGAGACCAGAGAGGCTAAGACCGCATTGACTCAGTGCGGTATTCAGCCTCTCTGGTGTCAATCCTCTGTCTGATTTTGGAAGAAAAAAAAAAAATCCAAAATCAGACAGTGTTGAGACCAGAGAGGCATTGACTCAGTGTGCTATACAGCCGCTCTGGTGTCAATACTCTGTCTGATTTTGGGAGATTTTTTTTATTTTTTCCAAAATCAGACAGAGTGTTGAGACCAGAGAGGCTAAGACCGCATTGACTCAGTGCGGTATTCAGCCTCTCTGGTGTCAATCCTCTGTCTGATTTTGGAAGAAAGAAAAAAAATCCAAAATCAGACAGTGTTGCGACCAGAGAGGCATTGACTCAGTGCGGTATTCAGCCTCTCTGGTGTCAATACTCTGTCTGATTTGGGGAGATTTTTTTTTTTTTTTCCAAAATCAGACAGAGTGTTGAGACCAGAGAGGCTAAGACCGCATTGACTCAGTGCAGTATTCAGCCTCTCTGGTGTCAAGACTGATTTTGGGAAGAAAAAAAAAAATCAAAAATCAGACAGAGTGTTGAGACCAGAGAGCCTAAGACCGCATTGACTCAGTGCGGTATTCAGCCTCTCTGGTGTCAATACTCTGATTTTGGGAAAAAAAAAAAAAAATCCAAAATGAGACAGAGTGTTGAGACCAGAGAGGCTAAAACCGCATTGACTCAGTGTGCTATACAGCCTCTCTGGTGTCAATACTCAGTCTGATTTTGGGGGGGGAAAAAAATCCAAAATCAGAGTGTTGAGACCAGAGAGGCTAAGACCGCATTGACTCAGTGCGGTATTCAGCCTCTCTGGTGTCAATCCTCTGTCTGATTTTGGAAGAAAAAAAAAAAATCCAAAATCAGACAGTGTTGAGACCAGAGAGGCATTGACTCAGTGTGCTATACAGCCGCTCTGGTGTCAATACTCTGTCTGATTTTGGGAGATTTTTTTTATTTTTTCCAAAATCAGACAGAGTGTTGAGACCAGAGAGGCTAAGACCGCATTGACTCAGTGCGGTATTCAGCCTCTCTGGTGTCAATCCTCTGTCTGATTTTGGAAGAAAGAAAAAAAATCCAAAATCAGACAGTGTTGCGACCAGAGAGGCATTGACTCAGTGCGGTATTCAGCCTCTCTGGTGTCAATACTCTGTCTGATTTGGGGAGATTTTTTTTTTTTTTTCCAAAATCAGACAGAGTGTTGAGACCAGAGAGGCTAAGACCGCATTGACTCAGTGCAGTATTCAGCCTCTCTGGTGTCAAGACTGATTTTGGGAAGAAAAAAAAAAATCAAAAATCAGACAGAGTGTTGAGACCAGAGAGCCTAAGACCGCATTGACTCAGTGCGGTATTCAGCCTCTCTGGTGTCAATACTCTGATTTTGGGAAAAAAAAAAAAAAATCCAAAATGAGACAGAGTGTTGAGACCAGAGAGGCTAAAACCGCATTGACTCAGTGTGCTATACAGCCTCTCTGGTGTCAATACTCAGTCTGATTTTGGGGGGGGAAAAAAAATCCAAAATCAGAGTGTTGAGACCAGAGAGGCTAAGACCGCATTGACTCAGTGCGGTATTCAGCCTCTCTGGTGTCAATCCTCTGTCTGATTTTGGAAGAAAAAAAAAAAATCCAAAATCAGACAGTGTTGAGACCAGAGAGGCATTGACTCAGTGCGGTATTCAGCCTCTCTGGTGTCAATACTCTGTCTGATTTGGGGAGATTTTTTTTTTTTTTCCAAAATCAGACAGAGTGTTGAGACCAGAGAGGCTAAGACCGCATTGACTCAGTGCAGTATTCAGCCTCTCTGGTGTCAAGACTGATTTTGGGAAGAAAAAAAAAATCAAAAATCAGACAGAGTGTTGAGACCAGAGAGCCTAAGACCGCATTGACTCAGTGCGGTATTCAGCCTCTCTGGTGTCAATCCTCTGTCTGATTTTGGGGAAAAAAAATCCAAAATCAGACAGAGTGTTGAGACCAGAGAGGCTAAGACTGCATTGACTCAGTGCGGTATTCAGCCTCTCTGGTGTCAAGTCTGATTTTGGGAAAAAAAAAAAAATCCAAAATCAGACAGAGTGTTGAGACCAGAGAGGCTAAGACCGCATTGACTCAGTGCGGTATTCAGCCTCTCTGGTGTCAAGTCTGATTTTGGGAAGAAAAAAAAAAATCCAAAATCAGACAGAGTGTTGAGACCAGAGAGGCTAAGACCGCATTGACTCAGTGTGCTATACAGCCGCTCTGGTGTCAATACTCTGTCTGATTTTGGGAGATTTTTTTTATTTTTTCCAAAATCAGACAGAGTGTTGAGACCAGAGAGGCTAAGACCGCATTGACTCAGTGCAGTATTCAGCCTCTCTGGTGTCAAGACTGATTTTGGGAAGAAAGAAAAAAATCAAAAATCAGACAGAGTGTTGAGACCAGAGAGCCTAAGACCGCATTGACTCAGTGCGGTATTCAGCCTCTCTGGTGTCAATACTCTGATTTTGGGAAAAAAAAAAAAAAATCCAAAATGAGACAGAGTGTTGAGACCAGAGAGGCTAAAACCGCATTGACTCAGTGTGCTATACAGCCTCTCTGGTGTCAATACTCAGTCTGATTTTGGGGGGGAAAAAAAAATCCAAAATCAGAGTGTTGAGACCAGAGAGGCTAAGACCGCATTGACTCAGTGCGGTATTCAGCCTCTCTGGTGTCAATCCTCTGTCTGATTTTGGAAAAAAAAAAAAATCCAAAATCAGACAGTGTTGAGACCAGAGAGGCATTGACTCAGTGCGGTATTCAGCCTCTCTGGTGTCAATACTCTGTCTGATTTGGGGAGATTTTTTTTTTTTTTCCAAAATCAGACAGAGTGTTGAGACCAGAGAGGCTAAGACCGCATTGACTCAGTGCAGTATTCAGCCTCTCTGGTGTCAAGACTGATTTTGGGAAGAAAAAAAAAATCAAAAATCAGACAGAGTGTTGAGACCAGAGAGCCTAAGACCGCATTGACTCAGTGCGGTATTCAGCCTCTCTGGTGTCAATCCTCTGTCTGATTTTGGGGAAAAAAAATCCAAAATCAGACAGAGTGTTGAGACCAGAGAGGCTAAGACTGCATTGACTCAGTGCGGTATTCAGCCTCTCTGGTGTCAAGTCTGATTTTGGGAAAAAAAAAAAAATCCAAAATCAGACAGAGTGTTGAGACCAGAGAGGCTAAGACCGCATTGACTCAGTGCGGTATTCAGCCTCTCTGGTGTCAAGTCTGATTTTGGGAAGAAAAAAAAAAAATCCAAAATCAGACAGAGTGTTGAGACCAGAGAGGCTAAGACCGCATTGACTCAGTGTGCTATACAGCCGCTCTGGTGTCAATACTCTGTCTGATTTTGGGAGATTTTTTTTATTTTTTCCAAAATCAGACAGAGTGTTGAGACCAGAGAGGCTAAGACCGCATTGACTCAGTGCGGTATTCAGCCTCTCTGGTGTCAATCCTCTGTCTGATTTTGGAAGAAAGAAAAAAAATCCAAAATCAGACAGTGTTGAGACCAGAGAGGCATTGACTCAGTGCGGTATTCAGCCTCTCTGGTGTCAATACTCTGTCTGATTTGGGGAGATTTTTTATTTTTTTTCCAAAATCAGACAGAGTGTTGAGACCAGAGAGGCTAAGACTGCATTGACTCAGTGCGGTATTCAGCCTCTCTGGTGTCAATACTCTGATTTTGGGAAAAAAAAAAAAATCCAAAATGAGACAGAGTGTTGAGACCAGAGAGGCTAAAACCGCATTGACTCAGTGTGCTATACAGCCTCTCTGGTGTCAATACTCTGTCTGATTTTGGGGGGGGGGGAAAAATCCAAAATCAGACAGAGTGTTGAGACCAGAGAGGCTAAGACCGCATTGACTCAGTGCGGTATTCAGCCTCTCTGGTGTCAATACTCTGATTTTGGGAAAGAAAAAAAAAATCCAAAATCAGACAGATTGTTGAGACCAGAGAGGCTAAGACCGCATTGACTCAGTGCGGTATTCAGCCTCTCTGGTGTCAATACTCTGATTTTGGGGGGGGGGGGGGGAATCCAAAATCAGACAGAGTGTTGACACCAGAGAGGCTAAAACTGCATTGAATCAGTGTGCTATACAGCCTCTCTGGTGTCAATACTCTGTCTGATTTTGGGGAAAAAAAATCAAAAATCAGACAGAGTGTTGAGACCAGAGAGCCTAAGACCGCATTGACTCAGTGCGGTATTCAGCCTCTCTGGTGTCAATACTCTGATTTTGGGGAAAAAAAAAAAAAATACAAAATGAGACAGAGTGTTGAGACCAGAGAGGCTAAAACCGCATTGACTCAGTGTGCTATACAGCCTCTCTGGTGTCAATACTCAGTCTGATTTTGGGGGGGAAAAAAAAATCCAAAATCAGAGTGTTGAGACCAGAGAGGCTAAGACCGCATTGACTCAGTGCGGTATTCAGCCTCTCTGGTGTCAAGTCTGATTTTGGGAAGAAAAAAAAAAATCCAAAATCAGACAGAGTGTTGAGACCAGAGAGGCTAAGACCGCATTGACTCAGTGTGCTATACAGCCTCTCTGGTGTCAATACTCTGTCTGATTTTGGGAGATTTTTTTTATTTTTTCCAAAATAAGACAGAGTGTTGAGACCAGAGAGGCTAAGACCGCATTGACTCAGTGCGGTATTCAGCCTCTCTGGTGTCAATCCTCTGTCTGATTTTGGAAGAAAGAAAAAAAATCCAAAATCAGACAGTGTTGAGACCAGAGAGGCATTGACTCAGTGCGGTATTCAGCCTCTCTGGTGTCAATACTCTGTCTGATTTGGGGAGATTTTTTTTTTTTTTTCCAAAATCAGACAGAGTGTTGAGACCAGAGAGGCTAAGACCGCATTGACTCAGTGCAGTATTCAGCCTCTCTGGTGTCAAGACTGATTTTGGGAAGAAAAAAAAAAATCAAAAATCAGACAGAGTGTTGAGACCAGAGAGCCTAAGACCGCATTGACTCAGTGCGGTATTCAGCCTCTCTGGTGTCAATACTCTGATTTTGGGGAAAAAAAAAAAAAATACAAAATGAGACAGAGTGTTGAGACCAGAGAGGCTAAAACCGCATTGACTCAGTGTGCTATACAGCCTCTCTGGTGTCAATACTCAGTCTGATTTTGGGGGGGAAAAAAAAATCCAAAATCAGAGTGTTGAGACCAGAGAGGCTAAGACCGCATTGACTCAGTGCGGTATTCAGCCTCTCTGGTGTCAAGTCTGATTTTGGGAAGAAAAAAAAAAAATCCAAAATCAGACAGAGTGTTGAGACCAGAGAGGCTAAGACCGCATTGACTCAGTGTGCTATACAGCCTCTCTGGTGTCAATACTCTGTCTGATTTTGGGAGATTTTTTTTATTTTTTCCAAAATAAGACAGAGTGTTGAGACCAGAGAGGCTAAGACCGCATTGACTCAGTGCGGTATTCAGCCTCTCTGGTGTCAATCCTCTGTCTGATTTTGGAAGAAAGAAAAAAAATCCAAAATCAGACAGTGTTGAGACCAGAGAGGCATTGACTCAGTGCGGTATTCAGCCTCTCTGGTGTCAATACTCTGTCTGATTTGGGGAGATTTTTTTTTTTTTTCCAAAATCAGACAGAGTGTTGAGACCAGAGAGGCTAAGACCGCATTGACTCAGTGCAGTATTCAGCCTCTCTGGTGTCAAGACTGATTTTGGGAAGAAAAAAAAAATCAAAAATCAGACAGAGTGTTGAGACCAGAGAGCCTAAGACCGCATTGACTCAGTGCGGTATTCAGCCTCTCTGGTGTCAATACTCTGATTTTGGGGAAAAAAAAAAAAAATCCAAAATGAGACAGAGTGTTGAGACCAGAGAGCCTAAGACCGCATTGACTCAGTGCGGTATTCAGCCTCTCTGGTGTCAATACTCTGATTTTGGGGAAAAAAAAAAAAAATCCAAAATCAGACAGAGTGTTGACACCAGAGAGGCTAAAACTGTATTGAATCAGTGTGCTATACAGCCTCTCTGGTGTCAAGTCTGATTTTGGGAAGAAAAAAAAAAATCCAAAATCAGACAGAGTGTTGAGACCAGAGAGGCTATACAGACTCAGTGTGCTATACAGCCTCTCTGGTGTCAATACTCTGTCTGATTTTGGGAGATTTTTTTTATTTTTTCCAAAATCAGACAGAGTGTTGAGACCAGAGAGGCTAAGACCGCATTGACTCAGTGCGGTTTTCAGCCTCTCTGGTGTCAATCCTCTGTCTGATTTTGGAAGAAAGAAAAAAAATCCAAAATCAGACAGTGTTGAGACCAGAGAGGCATTGACTCAGTGCGGTATTCAGCCTCTCTGGTGTCAATACTCTGTCTGATTTGGGGAGATTTTTTTTTTTTTTTCCAAAATCAGACAGAGTGTTGAGACCAGAGAGGCTAAGACCGCATTGACTCAGTGCGGTATTCAGCCTCTCTGGTGTCAATACTCTGATTTTGGGAAAAAAAAAAAAAATCCAAAATGAGACAGAGTGTTGAGACCAGAGAGGCTAAAACCGCATTGACTCAGTGTGCTATACAGCCTCTCTGGTGTCAATACTCTGTCTGATTTTGGGGGGAAAAAAAAATCCAAAATCAGACAGAGTGTTGAGACCAGAGAGGCTAAGACCGCATTGACTCAGTGCGGTATTCAGCCTCTCTGGTGTCAATACTCTGATTTTGGGAAAGAAAAAAAAAATCCAAAATCAGACAGATTGTTGAGACCAGAGAGGCTAAGACCGCATTGACTCAGTGCGGTATTCAGCCTCTCTGGTGTCAATACTCTGATTTTGGGGGGGGGGGGGGGGGGGAATCCAAAATCAGACAGAGTGTTGACACCAGAGAGGCTAAAACTGCATTGAATCAGTGTGCTATACAGCCTCTCTGGTGTCAATACTCTGTCTGATTTTGGGGGAAAAAAATCCAAAATCAGACAGAGTGTTGAGACCAGAGAGGCTAAGACTGCATTGACTCAGTGCGGTATTCAGCCTCTCTGGTGTCAAGTCTGATTTTGGGAAAAAAAAAATCCAAAATCAGACAGAGTGTTGAGACCAGAGAGGCTAAGACCGCATTGACTCAGTGCGGTATTCAGCCTCTCTGGTGTCAAGTCTGATTTTGGGAAGAAAAAAAAAAAATCCAAAATCAGACAGAGTGTTGAGACCAGAGAGGCTAAGACCGCATTGACTCAGTGTGCTATACAGCCGCTCTGGTGTCAATACTCTGTCTGATTTTGGGAGATTTTTTTTATTTTTTCCAAAATCAGACAGAGTGTTGAGACCAGAGAGGCTAAGACCGCATTGACTCAGTGCGGTATTCAGCCTCTCTGGTGTCAATCCTCTGTCTGATTTTGGAAGAAAGAAAAAAAATCCAAAATCAGACAGTGTTGAGACCAGAGAGGCATTGACTCAGTGCGGTATTCAGCCTCTCTGGTGTCAATACTCTGTCTGATTTGGGGAGATTTTTTTTTTTTTTTCCAAAATCAGACAGAGTGTTGAGACCAGAGAGGCTAAGACCGCATTGACTCAGTGCAGTATTCAGCCTCTCTGGTGTCAAGACTGATTTTGGGAAGAAAAAAAAAAAATCAAAAATCAGACAGAGTGTTGAGACCAGAGAGCCTAAGACCGCATTGACTCAGTGCGGTATTCAGCCTCTCTGGTGTCAATACTCTGATTTTGGGAAAAAAAAAAAAAAATCCAAAATGAGACAGAGTGTTGAGACCAGAGAGGCTAAAACCGCATTGACTCAGTGTGCTATACAGCCTCTCTGGTGTCAATACTCAGTCTGATTTTGGGGGGGGAAAAAAAATCCAAAATCAGAGTGTTGAGACCAGAGAGGCTAAGACCGCATTGACTCAGTGCGGTATTCAGCCTCTCTGGTGTCAAGTCTGATTTTGGGAAGAAAAAAAAAAATCCAAAATCAGACAGAGTGTTGAGACCAGAGAGGCTAAGACCGCATTGACTCAGTGTGCTATACAGCCTCTCTGGTGTCAATACTCTGTCTGATTTTGGGAGATTTTTTTTATTTTTTCCAAAATCAGACAGAGTGTTGAGACCAGAGAGGCTAAGACCGCATTGACTCAGTGCGGTTTTCAGCCTCTCTGGTGTCAATCCTCTGTCTGATTTTAGAAGAAAGAAAAAAAATCCAAAATCAGACAGTGTTGAGACCAGAGAGGCATTGACTCAGTGCGGTATTCAGCCTCTCTGGTGTCAATACTCTGTCTGATTTGGGGAACTTTTTTTTTTTTTTCCAAAATCAGACAGAGTGTTGAGACCAGAGAGGCTAAGACCGCATTGACTCAGTGCGGTATTCAGCCTCTCTGGTGTCAATACTCTGATTTTGGGAAAAAAAAAAAAATCCAAAATGAGACAGAGTGTTGAGACCAGAGAGGCTAAAACCGCATTGATTCAGTGTGCTATACAGCCTCTCTGGTGTCAATACTCTGTCTGATTTTGGGGGGGAAAAAAAATCCAAAATCAGACAGAGTGTTGAGACCAGAGAGGCTAAGACCGCATTGACTCAGTGCGGTATTCAGCCTCTCTGGTGTCAATACGCTGATTTTGGGAAAGAAAAAAAAAATCCAAAATCAGACAGATTGTTGAGACCAGAGAGGCTAAGACCGCATTGACTCAGTGCGGTATTCAGCCTCTCTGGTGTCAATACTCTGATTTTAAGGGGGGGGGGGGGGGGAATCCAAAATCAGACAGAGTGTTGACACCAGAGAGGCTAAAACTGCATTGAATCAGTGTGCTATACAGCCTCTCTGGTGTCAAGTCTGATTTTGGGAAGAAAAAAAAAAAATCCAAAATCAGACAGAGTGTTGAGACCAGAGAGGCTATACAGACTCAGTGTGCTATACAGCCTCTCTGGTGTCAATACTCTGTCTGATTTTGGGAGATTTTTTTTATTTTTTCCAAAATCAGACAGAGTGTTGAGACCAGAGAGGCTAAGACCGCATTGACTCAGTGCGGTTTTCAGCCTCTCTGGTGTCAATCCTCTGTCTGATTTTGGAAGAAAGAAAAAAAATCCAAAATCAGACAGTGTTGAGACCAGAGAGGCTATACAGACTCAGTGTGCTATACAGCCTCTCTGGTGTCAATACTCTGTCTGATTTGGGGAGATTTTTTTTTTTTTTCCAAAATCAGACAGAGTGTTGAGACCAGAGAGGCTAAGACCGCATTGACTCAGTGCGGTATTCAGCCTCTCTGGTGTCAATACTCTGATTTTGGGAAGAAAAAAAAAAATCCAAAATGAGACAGAGTGTTGAGACCAGAGAGGCTAAAACCGCATTGACTCAGTGTGCTATACAGCCTCTCTGGTGTCAATACTCTGTCTGATTTTGGGGGGGAAAAAAAATCCAAAATCAGACAGAGTGTTGAGACCAGAGAGGCTAAGACCGCATTGACTCAGTGCGGTATTCAGCCTCTCTGGTGTCAATACTCTGATTTTGGGAAAGAAAAAAAAAATCCAAAATCAGACAGATTGTTGAGACCAGAGAGGCTAAGACCGCATTGACTCAGTGCGGTATTCAGCCTCTCTGGTGTCAATACTCTGATTTTAAGGAAGGGGGGGGGGGAATCCAAAATCAGACAGAGTGTTGACACCAGAGAGGCTAAAACTGCATTGAATCAGTGTGCTATACAGCCTCTCTGGTGTCAATACTCTGTCTGATTTTGGGGAAAAAAAATCCAAAATCAGACAGAGTGTTGAGACCAGAGAGGCTAAGACTGCATTGACTCAGTGCGGTATTCAGCCTCTCTGGTGTCAAGTCTGATTTTGGGAAAAAAAAAAAAATCCAAAATCAGACAGAGTGTTGAGACCAGAGAGGCTAAGACCGCATTGACTCAGTGCGGTATTCAGCCTCTCTGGTGTCAATACTCTGATTTTAAGGAAGGGGGGGGGGGGAATCCAAAATCAGACAGAGTGTTGACACCAGAGAGGCTAAAACTGCATTGAATCAGTGTGCTATACAGCCTCTCTGGTGTCAATACTCTGTCTGATTTTGGGGAAAAAAAATCCAAAATCAGACAGAGTGTTGAGACCAGAGAGGCTAAGACTGCATTGACTCAGTGCGGTATTCAGCCTCTCTGGTGTCAAGTCTGATTTTGGGAAAAAAAAAAAAATCCAAAATCAGACAGAGTGTTGAGACCAGAGAGGCTAAGACCGCATTGACTCAGTGCGGTATTCAGCCTCTCTGGTGTCAAGTCTGATTTTGGGAAGAAAAGAAAAAAAATCCAAAATCAGACAGAGTGTTGAGACCAGAGAGGCTAAGACCGCATTGGCTCAGTGTGCTATACAGCCGCTCTGGTGTCAATACTCTGTCTGATTTTGGGAGATTTTTTTTATTTTTTCCAAAATCAGACAGAGTGTTGAGACCAGAGAGGCTAAGACCGCATTGACTCAGTGCGGTATTCAGCCTCTCTGGTGTCAATCCTCTGTCTGATTTTGGAAGAAAGAAAAAAAATCCAAAATCAGACAGTGTTGAGACCAGAGAGGCATTGACTCAGTGCGGTATTCAGCCTCTCTGGTGTCAATACTCTGTCTGATTTGGGGAGATTTTTTTTTTTTTTTCCAAAATCAGACAGAGTGTTGAGACCAGAGAGGCTAAGACCGCATTGACTCAGTGCGGTATTCAGCCTCTCTGGTGTCAATACTCTGATTTTGGGAAAAAAAAAAAAAATCCAAAATGAGACAGAGTGTTGAGACCAGAGAGGCTAAAACCGCATTGACTCAGTGTGCTATACAGCCTCTCTGGTGTCAATACTCTGTCTGATTTTGGGGGGGAAAAAAAATCCAAAATCAGACAGAGTGTTGAGACCAGAGAGGCTAAGACCGCATTGACTCAGTGCGGTATTCAGCCTCTCTGGTGTCAATACTCTGATTTTGGGAAAGAAAAAAAAAATCCAAAATCAGACAGATTGTTGAGACCAGAGAGGCTAAGACCGCATTGACTCAGTGCGGTATTCAGCCTCTCTGGTGTCAATACTCTGATTTTGGGGGGGGGGGGGGGGAATCCAAAATCAGACAGAGTGTTGACACCAGAGAGGCTAAAACTGCATTGAATCAGTGTGCTATACAGCCTCTCTGGTGTCAATACTCTGTCTGATTTTGGGGGAAAAAAATCCAAAATCAGACAGAGTGTTGAGACCAGAGAGGCTAAGACTGCATTGACTCAGTGCGGTATTCAGCCTCTCTGGTGTCAAGTCTGATTTTGGGAAAAAAAAAAAAATCCAAAATCAGACAGAGTGTTGAGACCAGAGAGGCTAAGACCGCATTGACTCAGTGCGGTATTCAGCCTCTCTGGTGTCAATACTCTGATTTGGGGGGGGGGGGGGGGGGGGATCCAAAATCAGACAGAGTGTTGACACCAGAGAGGCTAAAACTGCATTGAATCAGTGTGCTATACAGCCTCTCTGGTGTCAATACTCTGTCTGATTTTGGGGAAAAAAAATCCAAAATCAGACAGAGTGTTGAGACCAGAGAGGCTAGGGCCCAATCCCAATTCTTTTCTTAACCCTCAATCTTAACCCTCAAGCTCAACCCTCAATCTTAGTAGCCCTCAAAACTAAGTGTTAAGGGCTATCTTGCGACTTTAAAATGGGACAGCCCTTAAAGGCAGATACGTCTTCAGACTGTGGGGGGCAGCAATATGCCAGGCTGTGGTGCTGCTGCTCCAGTCTGTCAATTCAAAAGAAGAGGAAAAAAGCTAATATTTCCTTGATAATATAGATGTAGAAATTACGATAACCATTGTATTATCTTAGTTTAAATGTCATTTTATGGATTTCCGTTTTGGAGCCCATTTGTTGTTGCTAACTATCGATAGTCAGTAGCTGTGCTGGTCAAGCCATATTATTATTATTATATTATAACATTGTTAACGTTGTTACGAAATGCCATAATTCTCGGTGGTAATGTCGTTGTTGAGTTGTTTTTATCAAGATACAGCCTACGTGTAATGCAACGCACCACAAAACGAGTGGGTGCTAGAATGACCGTGCTTTGCGACGTGAGGGCTGGCTTGACTGCAGTGTTTAACTGCAGTCAAGCCAGCCCTCACGTCGGAAAGCACAGTCATTCTAGCACCCACTCGTTAGCAACAACATTGTTGTTAGGATTCCAAAACGGAAATCCATAAAATGACATTAAACTAAGCTAATACAATGGTTATCGTAATTTTTACATCGCTATTAACAAGGAAATACTTAACTTTGTAGGGCTACTTTTTTCCTCCGTTCGCCGCCATCTTTCATCTGAAGGGATCTAGCCATGACACGCAAGGGATTCTGGGATCGCACTCACCGCCAAGGGTGGTACTGGAAAATCTTAAAAGTGAGGGCCGTATCACCCTCAAACTCGACCCTTAACTTAACACACTGAGAATCGGGACAGCACTAGCACTTCGCGGGAGTGCGCATTTTTGAGACTGAGGGTTAAGATTGAGGGTTAAGATAGGAATTGGGATTGGCCCTAAGACTGCATTGACTCAGTGCGGTATTCAGCCTCTCTGGTGTCAAGTCTGATTTTGGGAAAAAAAAAAAAATCCAAAATCAGACAGAGTGTTGAGACCAGAGAGGCTAAGACCGCATTGACTCAGTGCGGTATTCAGCCTCTCTGGTGTCAAGTCTGATTTTGGGAAGAAAAAAAAAAATCCAAAATCAGACAGAGTGTTGAGACCAGAGAGGCTAAGACCGCATTGACTCAGTGTGCTATACAGCCGCTCTGGTGTCAATACTCTGTCTGATTTTGGGAGATTTTTTTTATTTTTTCCAAAATCAGACAGAGTGTTGAGACCAGAGAGGCTAAGACCGCATTGACTCAGTGCGGTATTCAGCCTCTCTGGTGTCAATCCTCTGTCTGATTTTGGAAGAAAGAAAAAAAATCCAAAATCAGACAGTGTTGAGACCAGAGAGGCATTGACTCAGTGCGGTACTCAGCCTCTCTGGTGTCAATACTCTGTCTGATTTGGGGAGATTTTTTTTTTTTTTCCAAAATCAGACAGAGTGTTGAGACCAGAGAGGCTAAGACTGCATTGACTCAGTGCAGTATTCAGCCTCTCTGGTGTCAAGACTGATTTTGGGAAGAAAAAAAAAAATCAAAAATCAGACAGAGTGTTGAGACCAGAGAGCCTAAGACCGCATTGACTCAGTGCGGTATTCAGCCTCTCTGGTGTCAATACTCTGATTTTGGGGAAAAAAAAAAAAAATCCAAAATGAGACAGAGTGTTGAGACCAGAGAGGCTAAAACCGCATTGACTCAGTGTGCTATACAGCCTCTCTGGTGTCAATACTCAGTCTGATTTTGGGGGGGGAAAAAAAATCAAAAATCAGAGTGTTGAGACCAGAGAGGCTAAGACCGCATTGACTCAGTGCGGTATTCAGCCTCTCTGGTGTCAATACTCTGATTTTGGGAAAAAAAAAAAAAAAATCCAAAATGAGACAGAGTGTTGAGACCAGAGAGCCTAAGACCGCATTGACTCAGTGCGGTATTCAGCCTCTCTGGTGTCAATACTCTGATTTTGGGGAAAAAAAAAAAAAATCCAAAATCAGACAGAGTGTTGACACCAGAGAGGCTAAAACTGCATTGAATCAGTGTGCTATACAGCCTCTCTGGTGTCAAGTCTGATTTTGGGAAGAAAAAAAAAAAATTCCAAAATCAGACAGAGTGTTGAGACCAGAGAGGCTATACAGACTCAGTGTGCTATACAGCCTCTCTGGTGTCAATACTCTGTCTGATTTTGGGAGATTTTTTTTATTTTTTCCAAAATCAGACAGAGTGTTGAGACCAGAGAGGCTAAGACCGCATTGACTCAGTGCGGTTTTCAGCCTCTCTGGTGTCAATCCTCTGTCTGATTTTGGAAGAAAGAAAAAAAATCCAAAATCAGACAGTGTTGAGACCAGAGAGGCATTGACTCAGTGCGGTATTCAGCCTCTCTGGTGTCAATACTCTGTCTGATTTGGGGGGGAAAAAAAATCCAAAATCAGACAGAGTGTTGAGACCAGAGAGGCTAAGACCGCATTGACTCAGTGCGGTATTCAGCCTCTCTGGTGTCAATACTCTGATTTTGGGAAAAAAAAAAAAATCCAAAATGAGACAGAGTGTTGAGACCAGAGAGGCTAAAACCGCATTGACTCAGTGTGCTATACAGCCTCTCTGGTGTCAATACTCTGTCTGATTTTGGGGGGGAAAAAAAATCCAAAATCAGACAGAGTGTTGAGACCAGAGAGGCTAAGACCGCATTGACTCAGTGCGGTATTCAGCCTCTCTGGTGTCAATACTCTGATTTTGGGAAAGAAAAAAAAAATCCAAAATCAGACAGATTGTTGAGACCAGAGAGGCTAAGACCGCATTGACTCAGTGCGGTATTCAGCCTCTCTGGTGTCAATACTCTGATTTTAAGGGGGGGGGGGGGGGGGGGGGGAATCCAAAATCAGACAGTGTTGACACCAGAGAGGCTAAAACTGCATTGAATCAGTGTGCTATACAGCCTCTCTGGTGTCAATACTCTGTCTGATTTTGGGGAAAAAAAATCCAAAATCAGACAGAGTGTTGAGACCAGAGAGGCTAAGACTGCATTGACTCAGTGCGGTATTCAGCCTCTCTGGTGTCAAGTCTGATTTTGGGAAAAAAAAAAAATCCAAAATCAGACAGAGTGTTGAGACCAGAGAGGCTAAGACCGCATTGACTCAGTGCGGTATTCAGCCTCTCTGGTGTCAAGTCTGATTTTGGGAAGAAAAAAAAAAAATCCAAAATCAGACAGAGTGTTGAGACAAGAGAGGCTAAGACCGCATTGACTCAGTGTGCTATACAGCCGCTCTGGTGTCAATACTCTGTCTGATTTTGGGAGATTTTTTTAATTTTTTCCAAAATCAGACAGAGTGTTGAGACCAGAGAGGCTAAGACCGCATTGACTCAGTGCGGTATTCAGCCTCTCTGGTGTCAATCCTCTGTCTGATTTTGGAAGAAAGAAAAAAAATCCAAAATCAGACAGTGTTGAGACCAGAGAGGCATTGACTCAGTGCGGTATTCAGCCTCTCTGGTGTCAATACTCTGTCTGATTTGGGGAGATTTTTTTTTTTTTTTCCAAAATCAGACAGAGTGTTGAGACCAGAGAGGCTAAAACCGCATTGACTCAGTGTGCTATACAGCCTCTCTGGTGTCAATACTCTGTCTGATTTTGGGGGGGAAAAAAAATCCAAAATCAGACAGAGTGTTGAGACCAGAGAGGCTAAGACCGCATTGACTCAGTGCGGTATTCAGCCTCTCTGGTGTCAATACTCTGATTTTGGGAAAGAAAAAAAAAATCCAAAATCAGACAGATTGTTGAGACCAGAGAGGCTAAGACCGCAATGACTCAGTGCGGTATTCAGCCTCTCTGGTGTCAATACTCTGATTTTAAGGGGGGGGGGGGGGGGGGGGGGAATCCAAAATCAGACAGTGTTGACACCAGAGAGGCTAAAACTGCATTGAATCAGTGTGCTATACAGCCTCTCTGGTGTCAATACTCTGTCTGATTTTGGGGGAAAAAAATCCAAAATCAGACAGAGTGTTGAGACCAGAGAGGCTAAGACTGCATTGACTCAGTGCGGTATTCAGCCTCTCTGGTGTCAAGTCTGATTTTGGGAAAAAAAAAAAATCCAAAATCAGACAGAGTGTTGAGACCAGAGAGGCTAAGACCGCATTGACTCAGTGCGGTATTCAGCCTCTCTGGTGTCAAGTCTGATTTTGGGAAGAAAAAAAAAAAATCCAAAATCAGACAGAGTGTTGAGACCAGAGAGGCTAAGACCGCATTGACTCAGTGTGCTATACAGCCGCTCTGGTGTCAATACTCTGTCTGATTTTGGGAGATTTTTTTAATTTTTTCCAAAATCAGACAGAGTGTTGAGACCAGAGAGGCTAAGACCGCATTGACTCAGTGCGGTATTCAGCCTCTCTGGTGTCAATACTCTGTCTGATTTTGGGAGATTTTTTTTATTTTTTCCAGAATCAGACAGAGTGTTGAGACCAGAGAGGCTAAGACCGCATTGACTCAGTGCGGTATTCAGCCTCTCTGGTGTCAATCCTCTGTCTGATTTTGGAAGAAAGAAAAAAAATCCAAAATCAGACAGTGTTGAGACCAGAGAGGCATTGACTCAGTGCGGTACTCAGCCTCTCTGGTGTCAATACTCTGTCTGATTTGGGGAGATTTTTTTTTTTTTTCCAAAATCAGACAGAGTGTTGAGACCAGAGAGGCTAAGACTGCATTGACTCAGTGCAGTATTCAGCCTCTCTGGTGTCAAGACTGATTTTGGGAAGAAAAAAAAAAATCCAAAATCAGACAGAGTGTTGAGACCAGAGAGGCTAAAACCGCATTGACTCAGTGTGCTATACAGCCTCTCTGGTGTCAATACTCAGTCTGATTTTGGGGGGGGAAAAAAAATCAAAAATCAGAGTGTTGAGACCAGAGAGGCTAAGACCGCATTGACTCAGTGCGGTATTCAGCCTCTCTGGTGTCAATACTCTGATTTTGGGAAAAAAAAAAAAAAAATCCAAAATGAGACAGAGTGTTGAGACCAGAGAGCCTAAGACCGCATTGACTCAGTGCGGTATTCAGCCTCTCTGGTGTCAATACTCTGATTTTGGGGAAAAAAAAAAAAAATCCAAAATCAGACAGAGTGTTGACACCAGAGAGGCTAAAACTGCATTGAATCAGTGTGCTATACAGCCTCTCTGGTGTCAAGTCTGATTTTGGGAAGAAAAAAAAAAAATTCCAAAATCAGACAGAGTGTTGAGACCAGAGAGGCTATACAGACTCAGTGTGCTATACAGCCTCTCTGGTGTCAATACTCTGTCTGATTTTGGGAGATTTTTTTTATTTTTTCCAAAATCAGACAGAGTGTTGAGACCAGAGAGGCTAAGACCGCATTGACTCAGTGCGGTTTTCAGCCTCTCTGGTGTCAATCCTCTGTCTGATTTTGGAAGAAAGAAAAAAAATCCAAAATCAGACAGTGTTGAGACCAGAGAGGCATTGACTCAGTGCGGTATTCAGCCTCTCTGGTGTCAATACTCTGTCTGATTTGGGGGGGAAAAAAAATCCAAAATCAGACAGAGTGTTGAGACCAGAGAGGCTAAGACCGCATTGACTCAGTGCAGTATTCAGCCTCTCTGGTGTCAATACTCTGATTTTGGGAAAAAAAAAAAAATCCAAAATGAGACAGAGTGTTGAGACCAGAGAGGCTAAAACCGCATTGACTCAGTGTGCTATACAGCCTCTCTGGTGTCAATACTCTGTCTGATTTTGGGGGGGAAAAAAAATCCAAAATCAGACAGAGTGTTGAGACCAGAGAGGCTAAGACCGCATTGAGTCAGTGCGGTATTCAGCCTCTCTGGTGTCAATACTCTGATTTTGGGAAAGAAAGAAAAAATCCAAAATCAGACAGATTGTTGAGACCAGAGAGGCTAAGACCGCATTGACTCAGTGCGGTATTCAGCCTCTCTGGTGTCAATACTCTGATTTTAAGGGGGGGGGGGGGGGGGGGGAATCCAAAATCAGACAGTGTTGACACCAGAGAGGCTAAAACTGCATTGAATCAGTGTGCTATACAGCCTCTCTGGTGTCAATACTCTGTCTGATTTTGGGGAAAAAAAATCCAAAATCAGACAGAGTGTTGAGACCAGAGAGGCTAAGACTGCATTGACTCAGTGCGGTATTCAGCCTCTCTGGTGTCAAGTCTGATTTTGGGAAGAAAAAAAAAATCCAAAATCAGACAGAGTGTTGAGACCAGATAGGCTAAGACCGCATTGACTCAGTGCGGTATTCAGCCTCTCTGGTGTCAAGTCTGATTTTGGGAAGAAAAAAAAAAAATCCAAAATCAGACAGAGTGTTGAGACCAGAGAGGCTAAGACCGCATTGACTCAGTGTGCTATACAGCCGCTCTGGTGTCAATACTCTGTCTGATTTTGGGAGATTTTTTTAATTTTTTCCAAAATCAGACAGAGTGTTGAGACCAGAGAGGCTAAGACCGCATTGACTCAGTGCGGTATTCAGCCTCTCTGGTGTCAATCCTCTGTCTGATTTTGGAAGAAAGAAAAAAAATCCAAAATCAGACAGTGTTGAGACCAGAGAGGCATTGACTCAGTGCGGTATTCAGCCTCTCTGGTGTCAATACTCTGTCTGATTTGGGGAGATTTTTTTTTTTTTTTCCAAAATCAGACAGAGTGTTGAGACCAGAGAGGCTAAAACCGCATTGACTCAGTGTGCTATACAGCCTCTCTGGTGTCAATACTCTGTCTGATTTTGGGGGGGAAAAAAAATCCAAAATCAGACAGAGTGTTGAGACCAGAGAGGCTAAGACCGCATTGACTCAGTGCGGTATTCAGCCTCTCTGGTGTCAATACTCTGATTTTGGGAAAGAAAAAAAAAATCCAAAATCAGACAGATTGTTGAGACCAGAGAGGCTAAGACCGCATTGACTCAGTGCGGTATTCAGCCTCTCTGGTGTCAATACTCTGATTTTAAGGGGGGGGGGGGGGGGGGGAATCCAAAATCAGACAGTGTTGACACCAGAGAGGCTAAAACTGCATTGAATCAGTGTGCTATACAGCCTCTCTGGTGTCAATACTCTGTCTGATTTTGGGGAAAAAAAATCCAAAATCAGACAGAGTGTTGAGACCAGAGAGGCTAAGACTGCATTGACTCAGTGCGGTATTCAGCCTCTCTGGTGTCAAGTCTGATTTTGGGGGGAAAAAAAAATCCAAAATCAGACAGAGTGTTGAGACCAGAGAGGCTAAGACCGCATTGACTCAGTGCGGTATTCAGCCTCTCTGGTGTCAAGTCTGATTTTGGGAAGAAAAAAAAAAAATCCAAAATCAGACAGAGTGTTGAGACCAGAGAGGCTAAGACCGCATTGACTCAGTGTGCTATACAGCCGCTCTGGTGTCAATACTCTGTCTGATTTTGGGAGATTTTTTTAATTTTTTCCAAAATCAGACAGAGTGTTGAGACCAGAGAGGCTAAGACCGCATTGACTCAGTGCGGTATTCAGCCTCTCTGGTGTCAATACTCTGTCTGATTTTGGGAGATTTTTTTTATTTTTTCCAGAATCAGACAGAGTGTTGAGACCAGAGAGGCTAAGACCGCATTGACTCAGTGCGGTTTTCAGCCTCTCTGGTGTCAATCCTCTGTCTGATTTTGGAAGAAAGAAAAAAAATCCAAAATCAGACAGTGTTGAGACCAGAGAGGCATTGACTCAGTGCGGTATTCAGCCTCTCTGGTGTCAATACTCTGTCTGATTTGGGGAGATTTTTTTTTTTTTTCCAAAATCAGACAGAGTGTTGAGACCAGAGAGGCTAAGACCGCATTGACTCAGTGCGGTATTCAGCCTCTCTGGTGTCAATACTCTGATTTTGGGAAAAAAAAAAAAAATCCAAAATGAGACAGAGTGTTGAGACCAGAGAGGCTAAAACCGCATTGACTCAGTGTGCTATACAGCCTCTCTGGTGTCAATACTCTGTCTGATTTTGGGGGGGGGAAAAAATCCAAAATCAGACAGAGTGTTGAGACCAGAGAGGCTAAGACCGCATTGACTCAGTGCGGTATTCAGCCTCTCTGGTGTCAATACTCTGATTTTGGGAAAGAAAAAAAAAATCCAAAATCAGACAGATTGTTGAGACCAGAGAGGCTAAGACCGCATTGACTCAGTGCGGTATTCAGCCTCTCTGGTGTCAATACTCTGATTTTAAGGGGGGGGGGGGGAATCCAAAATCAGACAGAGTGTTGACACCAGAGAGGCTAAAACTGCATTGAATCAGTGTGCTATACAGCCTCTCTGGTGTCAATACTCAGTCTGATTTTGGGGGGGAAAAAAATCCAAAATCAGAGTGTTGAGACCAGAGAGGCTAAGACCGCATTGACTCAGTGCGGTATTCAGCCTCTCTGGTGTCAAGTCTGATTTTGGGAAGAAAAAAAAAAATCCAAAATCAGACAGAGTGTTGAGACCAGAGAGGCTAAGACCGCATTGACTCAGTGTGCTATACAGCCTCTCTGGTGTCAATACTCTGTCTGATTTTGGGAGATTTTTTTTATTTTTTCCAAAATCAGACAGAGTGTTGAGACCAGAGAGGCTAAGACCGCATTGACTCAGTGCGGTATTCAGCCTCTCTGGTGTCAATCCTCTGTCTGATTTTGGAAGAAAGAAAAAAAATCCAAAATCAGACAGTGTTGAGACCAGAGAGGCATTGACTCAGTGCGGTATTCAGCCTCTCTGGTGTCAATACTCTGTCTGATTTGGGGAGATTTTTTTTTTTTTTCCAAAATCAGACAGAGTGTTGAGACCAGAGAGGCTAAGACCGCATTGACTCAGTGCAGTATTCAGCCTCTCTGGTGTCAAGACTGATTTTGGGAAGAAAAAAAAAATCAAAAATCAGACAGAGTGTTGAGACCAGAGAGCCTAAGACCGCATTGACTCAGTGCGGTATTCAGCCTCTCTGGTGTCAATACTCTGATTTTGGGGAAAAAAAAAAAAAATCCAAAATCAGACAGAGTGTTGACACCAGAGAGGCTAAAACTGCATTGAATCAGTGTGCTATACAGCCTCTCTGGTGTCAAGTCTGATTTTGGGAAGAAAAAAGAAAAAATCCAAAATCAGACAGAGTGTTGAGACCAGAGAGGCTATACAGACTCAGTGTGCTATACAGCCTCTCTGGTGTCAATCCTCTGTCTGATTTTGGGAGATTTTTTTTATTTTTTCCAAAATCAGACAGAGTGTTGAGACCAGAGAGGCTAAGACCGCATTGACTCAGTGCGGTATTCAGCCTCTCTGGTGTCAATACTCTGATTTTGGGAAAGAAAAAAAAAATCCAAAATCAGACAGATTGTTGAGACCAGAGAGGCTAAGACCGCATTGACTCAGTGCGGTATTCAGCCTCTCTGGTGTCAATACTCTGTCTGATTTTGGGGGGAAAAAAAAATCCAAAATCAGACAGAGTGTTGAGACCAGAGAGGCTAAGACCGCATTGACTCAGTGCGGTATTCAGCCTCTCTGGTGTCAATACTCTGATTTTAAGGGGGGGGGGGGGGAATCCAAAATCAGACAGAGTGTTGACACCAGAGAGGCTAAAACTGCATTGAATCAGTGTGCTATACAGCCTCTCTGGTGTCAATACTCTGTCTGATTTTGGGGAAAAAAAATCCAAAATCAGACAGAGTGTTGAGACCAGAGAGGCTAAGACTGCATTGACTCAGTGCGGTATTCAGCCTCTCTGGTGTCAAGTCTGATTTTGGGAAAAAAAAAAAAATCCAAAATCAGACAGAGTGTTGAGACCAGAGAGGCTAAGACCGCATTGACTCAGTGCGGTATTCAGCCTCTCTGGTGTCAAGTCTGATTTTGGGAAGAAAAAAAAAATCCAAAATCAGACAGAGTGTTGAGACCAGAGAGGCTAAGACCGCATTGGCTCAGTGTGCTATACAGCCGCTCTGGTGTCAATACTCTGTCTGATTTTGGGAGATTTTTTTTATTTTTTCCAAAATCAGACAGAGTGTTGAGACCAGAGAGGCTAAGACCGCATTGACTCAGTGCGGTATTCAGCCTCTCTGGTGTCAATCCTCTGTCTGATTTTGGAAGAAAGAAAAAAAATCCAAAATCAGACAGTGTTGAGACCAGAGAGGCATTGACTCAGTGCGGTATTCAGCCTCTCTGGTGTCAATACTCTGTCTGATTTGGGGAGATTTTTTTTTTTTTTTCCAAAATCAGACAGAGTGTTGAGACCAGAGAGGCTAAGACTGCATTGACTCAGTGCGGTATTCAGCCTCTCTGGTGTCAATACTCTGATTTTGGGAAAAAAAAAAAAATCCAAAATGAGACAGAGTGTTGAGACCAGAGAGGCTAAAACCGCATTGACTCAGTGTGCTATACAGCCTCTCTGGTGTCAATACTCTGTCTGATTTTGGGGGGGGAAAAAAATCCAAAATCAGACAGAGTGTTGAGACCAGAGAGGCTAAGACCGCATTGACTCAGTGCGGTATTCAGCCTCTCTGGTGTCAATACTCTGATTTTGGGAAAGAAAAAAAAAATCCAAAATCAGACAGATTGTTGAGACCAGAGAGGCTAAGACCGCATTGACTCAGTGCGGTATTCAGCCTCTCTGGTGTCAATACTCTGATTTTGGGGGGGGGGGGGGGGGGGGGAATCCAAAATCAGACAGAGTGTTGACACCAGAGAGGCTAAAACTGCATTGAATCAGTGTGCTATACAGCCTCTCTGGTGTCAATACTCTGTCTGATTTTGGGGAAAAAAAATCCAAAATCAGACAGAGTGTTGAGACCAGAGAGGCTAAGACTGCATTGACTCAGTGCGGTATTCAGCCTCTCTGGTGTCAAGTCTGATTTTGGGAAAAAAAAAAAAATCCAAAATCAGACAGAGTGTTGAGACCAGAGAGGCTAAGACCGCAATGACTCAGTGCGGTATTCAGCCTCTCTGGTGTCAAGTCTGATTTTGGGAAGAAAAAAAAAAAATCCAAAATCAGACAGAGTGTTGAGACCAGAGAGGCTAAGACCGCATTGACTCAGTGTGCTATACAGCCGCTCTGGTGTCAATACTCTGTCTGATTTTGGGAGATTTTTTTTATTTTTTCCAAAATCAGACAGAGTGTTGAGACCAGAGAGGCTAAGACCGCATTGACTCAGTGCGGTATTCAGCCTCTCTGGTGTCAATCCTCTGTCTGATTTTGGAAGAAAGAAAAAAAATCCAAAATCAGACAGTGTTGAGACCAGAGAGGCATTGACTCAGTGCGGTATTCAGCCTCTCTGGTGTCAATACTCTGTCTGATTTGGGGAGATTTTTTTTTTTTTTCCAAAATCAGACAGAGTGTTGAGACCAGAGAGGCTAAGACCGCATTGACTCAGTGCAGTATTCAGCCTCTCTGGTGTCAAGACTGATTTTGGGAAGAAAAAAAAAAATCAAAAATCAGACAGAGTGTTGAGACCAGAGAGCCTAAGACCGCATTGACTCAGTGCGGTATTCAGCCTCTCTGGTGTCAATACTCTGATTTTGGGGAAAAAAAAAAAAAAATCCAAAATGAGACATAGTGTTGAGACCAGAGAGGCTAAAACCGCATTGACTCAGTGTGCTATACAGCCTCTCTGGTGTCAATACTCAGTCTGATTTTGGGGGGGAAAAAAAAATCCAAAATCAGAGTGTTGAGACCAGAGAGGCTAAGACCGCATTGACTCAGTGCGGTATTCAGCCTCTCTGGTGTCAAGTCTGATTTTGGGAAGAAAAGAAAAAAAATCCAAAATCAGACAGAGTGTTGAGACCAGAGAGGCTAAGACCGCATTGACTCAGTGTGCTATACAGCCTCTCTGGTGTCAATACTCTGTCTGATTTTGGGAGATTTTTTTTATTTTTTCCAAAATCAGACAGAGTGTTGAGACCAGAGAGGCTAAGACCGCATTGACTCAGTGCGGTATTCAGCCTCTCTGGTGTCAATCCTCTGTCTGATTTTGGAAGAAAGAAAAAAAATCCAAAATCAGACAGTGTTGAGACCAGAGAGGCATTGACTCAGTGCGGTATTCAGCCTCTCTGGTGTCAATACTCTGTCTGATTTGGGGAGATTTTTTTTTTTTTTCCAAAATCAGACAGAGTGTTGAGACCAGAGAGGCTAAGACCGCATTGACTCAGTGCGGTATTCAGCCTCTCTGGTGTCAATACTCTGATTTTAAGGGGGGGGGGGGGGGGAATCCAAAATCAGACAGAGTGTTGACACCAGAGAGGCTAAAACTGCATTGAATCAGTGTGCTATACAGCCTCTCTGATGTCAATACTCTGTCTGATTTTGGGGAAAAAAAATCCAAAATCAGACAGAGTGTTGAGACCAGAGAGGCTAAGACTGCATTGACTCAGTGCGGTATTCAGCCTCTCTGGTGTCAAGTCTGATTTTGGGAAAAAAAAAAAAATCCAAAATCAGACAGAGTGTTGAGACCAGAGAGGCTAAGACCGCATTGACTCAGTGCGGTATTCAGCCTCTCTGGTGTCAAGTCTGATTTTGGGAAGAAAAAAAAAAAATCCAAAATCAGACAGAGTGTTGAGACCAGAGAGGCTAAGACCGCATTGGCTCAGTGTGCTATACAGCCGCTCTGGTGTCAATACTCTGTCTGATTTTGGGAGATTTTTTTTATTTTTTCCAAAATCAGACAGAGTGTTGAGACCAGAGAGGCTAAGACCGCATTGACTCAGTGCGGTATTCAGCCTCTCTGGTGTCAATCCTCTGTCTGATTTTGGAAGAAAGAAAAAAAATCCAAAATCAGACAGTGTTGAGACCAGAGAGGCATTGACTCAGTGCGGTATTCAGCCTCTCTGGTGTCAATACTCTGTCTGATTTGGGGAGATTTTTTTTTTTTTTCCAAAATCAGACAGAGTGTTGAGACCAGAGAGGCTAAGACCGCATTGACTCAGTGCGGTATTCAGCCTCTCTGGTGTCAATACTCTGATTTTGGGAAAAAAAAAAAAATCCAAAATGAGACAGAGTGTTGAGACCAGAGAGGCTAAAACCGCATTGACTCAGTGTGCTATACAGCCTCTCTGGTGTCAATACTCTGTCTGATTTTGGGGGGAAAAAAAAATCCAAAATCAGACAGAGTGTTGAGACCAGAGAGGCTAAGACCGCATTGACTCAGTGCGGTATTCAGCCTCTCTGGTGTCAATACTCTGATTTTGGGAAAGAAAAAAAAAATCCAAAATCAGACAGATTGTTGAGACCAGAGAGGCTAAGACCGCATTGACTCAGTGCGGTATTCAGCCTCTCTGGTGTCAATACTCTGATTTTGGGGGGGGGGGGGGGGGGGAATCCAAAATCAGACAGAGTGTTGACACCAGAGAGGCTAAAACTGCATTGAATCAGTGTGCTATACAGCCTCTCTGGTGTCAATACTCTGTCTGATTTTGGGGAAAAAAAATCCAAAATCAGACAGAGTGTTGAGACCAGAGAGGCTAAGACTGCATTGACTCAGTGCGGTATTCAGCCTCTCTGGTGTCAAGTCTGATTTTGGGAAGAAAAAAAAAATCAAAAATCAGACAGAGTGTTGAGACCAGAGAGCCTAAGACCGCATTGACTCAGTGCGGTATTCAGCCTCTCTGGTGTCAATACTCTGATTTTGGGGAAAAAAAAAAAAAAATCCAAAATGAGACAGAGTGTTGAGACCAGAGAGGCTAAAACCGCATTGACTCAGTGTGCTATACAGCCTCTCTGGTGTCAAGTCTGATTTTGGGAAGAAAAAAAAAAAATCCAAAATCAGACAGAGTGTTGAGACCAGAGAGGCTAAGACCGCATTGACTCAGTGTGCTATACAGCCGCTCTGGTGTCAATACTCAGTCTGATTTTGGGGGGGGGGGAAAAATCCAAAATCAGAGTGTTGAGACCAGAGAGGCTAAGACCGCATTGACTCAGTGCGGTATTCAGCCTCTCTGGTGTCAAGTCTGATTTTGGGAAGAAAAAAAAAAAATCCAAAATCAGACAGAGTGTTGAGACCAGAGAGGCTAAGACCGCATTGACTCAGTGTGCTATACAGCCGCTCTGGTGTCAATACTCTGTCTGATTTTGGGAGATTTTTTTTATTTTTTCCAAAATCAGACAGAGTGTTGAGACCAGAGAGGCTAAGACCGCATTGACTCAGTGCGGTATTCAGCCTCTCTGGTGTCAATCCTCTGTCTGATTTTGGAAGAAAGAAAAAAAATCCAAAATCAGACAGTGTTGAGACCAGAGAGGCATTGACTCAGTGCGGTATTCAGCCTCTCTGGTGTCAATACTCTGTCTGATTTGGGGAGATTTTTTTTTTTTTTCCAAAATCAGACAGAGTGTTGAGACCAGAGAGGCTAAGACCGCATTGACTCAGTGCAGTATTCAGCCTCTCTGGTGTCAAGACTGATTTTGGGAAGAAAAGAAAAAAATCAAAAATCAGACAGAGTGTTGAGACCAGAGAGCCTAAGACCGCATTGACTCAGTGCGGTATTCAGCCTCTCTGGTGTCAATACTCTGATTTTGGGGGAAAAAAAAAAAAATCCAAAATGAGACAGAGTGTTGAGACCAGAGAGGCTAAAACCGCATTGACTCAGTGTGCTATACAGCCTCTCTGGTGTCAATACTCAGTCTGATTTTGGGGGGGAAAAAAAAATCCAAAATCAGAGTGTTGAGACCAGAGAGGCTAAGACCGCATTGACTCAGTGCGGTATTCAGCCTCTCTGGTGTCAAGTCTGATTTTGGGAAGAAAAAAAAAAAATCCAAAATCAGACAGAGTGTTGAGACCAGAGAGGCTAAGACCGCATTGACTCAGTGTGCTATACAGCCTCTCTGGTGTCAATACTCTGTCTGATTTTGGGAGATTTTTTTTATTTTTTCCAAAATCAGACAGAGTGTTGAGACCAGAGAGGCTAAGACCGCATTGACTCAGTGCGGTATTCAGCCTCTCTGGTGTCAATCCTCTGTCTGATTTTGGAAGAAAGAAAAAAAATCCAAAATCAGACAGTGTTGAGACCAGAGAGGCATTGACTCAGTGCGGTATTCAGCCTCTCTGGTGTCAATACTCTGTCTGATTTGGGGAGATTTTTTTTTTTTTTCCAAAATCAGACAGAGTGTTGAGACCAGAGAGGCTAAGACCGCATTGACTCAGTGCGGTATTCAGCCTCTCTGGTGTCAATACTCTGATTTTAAGGGGGGGGGGGGGGGGGATCCAAAATCAGACAGAGTGTTGACACCAGAGAGGCTAAAACTGCATTGAATCAGTGTGCTATACAGCCTCTCTGGTGTCAATACTCTGTCTGATTTTGGGGAAAAAAAATCCAAAATCAGACAGAGTGTTGAGACCAGAGAGGCTAAGACTGCATTGACTCAGTGCGGTATTCAGCCTCTCTGGTGTCAAGTCTGATTTTGGGAAAAAAAAAAAAATCCAAAATCAGACAGAGTGTTGAGACCAGAGAGGCTAAGACCGCATTGACTCAGTGCGGTATTCAGCCTCTCTGGTGTCAAGTCTGATTTTGGGAAGAAAAAAAAAAAATCCAAAATCAGACAGAGTGTTGAGACCAGAGAGGCTAAGACCGCATTGGCTCAGTGTGCTATACAGCCGCTCTGGTGTCAATACTCTGTCTGATTTTGGGAGATTTTTTTTATTTTTTCCAAAATCAGACAGAGTGTTGAGACCAGAGAGGCTAAGACCGCATTGACTCAGTGCGGTATTCAGCCTCTCTGGTGTCAATCCTCTGTCTGATTTTGGAAGAAAGAAAAAAAATCCAAAATCAGACAGTGTTGAGACCAGAGAGGCATTGACTCAGTGCGGTATTCAGCCTCTCTGGTGTCAATACTCTGTCTGATTTGGGGAGATTTTTTTTTTTTTTTCCAAAATCAGACAGAGTGTTGAGACCAGAGAGGCTAAGACCGCATTGACTCAGTGCGGTATTCAGCCTCTCTGGTGTCAATACTCTGATTTTGGGAAAAAAAAAAAAAATCCAAAATGAGACAGAGTGTTGAGACCAGAGAGGCTAAGACCGCATTGACTCAGTGCGGTATTCAGCCTCTCTGGTGTCAATACTCTGATTTTGGGAAAGAAAAAAAAAATCCAAAATCAGACAGATTGTTGAGACCAGAGAGGCTAAGACCGCATTGACTCAGTGCGGTATTCAGCCTCTCTGGTGTCAATACTCTGATTTTGGGGGGGGGGGGGGGGGGAATCCAAAATCAGACAGAGTGTTGACACCAGAGAGGCTAAAACTGCATTGAATCAGTGTGCTATACAGCCTCTCTGGTGTCAATACTCTGTCTGATTTTGGGGAAAAAAAATCCAAAATCAGACAGAGTGTTGAGACCAGAGAGGCTAAGACTGCATTGACTCAGTGCGGTATTCAGCCTCTCTGGTGTCAAGTCTGATTTTGGGAAGAAAAAAAAAAATCAAAAATCAGACAGAGTGTTGAGACCAGAGAGCCTAAGACCGCATTGACTCAGTGCGGTATTCAGCCTCTCTGGTGTCAATACTCTGATTTTGGGGGAAAAAAAAAAAAAATCCAAAATGAGACAGAGTGTTGAGACCAGAGAGGCTAAAACCGCATTGACTCAGTGTGCTATACAGCCTCTCTGGTGTCAATACTCAGTCTGATTTTGGGGGGGAAAAAAAAATCCAAAATCAGAGTGTTGAGACCAGAGAGGCTAAGACCGCATTGACTCAGTGCGGTATTCAGCCTCTCTGGTGTCAAGTCTGATTTTGGGAAGAAAAAAAAAAAATCCAAAATCAGACAGAGTGTTGAGACCAGAGAGGCTAAGACCGCATTGACTCAGTGTGCTATACAGCCTCTCTGGTGTCAATACTCTGTCTGATTTTGGGAGATTTTTTTTATTTTTTCCAAAATCAGACAGAGTGTTGAGACCAGAGAGGCTAAGACCGCATTGACTCAGTGCGGTATTCAGCCTCTCTGGTGTCAATCCTCTGTCTGATTTTGGAAGAAAGAAAAAAAATCCAAAATCAGACAGTGTTGAGACCAGAGAGGCATTGACTCAGTGCGGTATTCAGCCTCTCTGGTGTCAATACTCTGTCTGATTTGGGGAGATTTTTTTTTTTTTTCCAAAATCAGACAGAGTGTTGAGACCAGAGAGGCTAAGACCGCATTGACTCAGTGCGGTATTCAGCCTCTCTGGTGTCAATACTCTGATTTTAAGGGGGGGGGGGGGGAATCCAAAATCAGACAGAGTGTTGACACCAGAGAGGCTAAAACTGCATTGAATCAGTGTGCTATACAGCCTCTCTGGTGTCAATACTCTGTCTGATTTTGGGGAAAAAAAATCCAAAATCAGACAGAGTGTTGAGACCAGAGAGGCTAAGACTGCATTGACTCAGTGCGGTATTCAGCCTCTCTGGTGTCAAGTCTGATTTTGGGAAAAAAAAAAAAATCCAAAATCAGACAGAGTGTTGAGACCAGAGAGGCTAAGACCGCATTGACTCAGTGCGGTATTCAGCCTCTCTGGTGTCAAGTCTGATTTTGGGAAGAAAAAAAAAAAATCCAAAATCAGACAGAGTGTTGAGACCAGAGAGGCTAAGACCGCATTGGCTCAGTGTGCTATACAGCCGCTCTGGTGTCAATACTCTGTCTGATTTTGGGAGATTTTTTTTATTTTTTCCAAAATCAGACAGAGTGTTGAGACCAGAGAGGCTAAGACCGCTTTGACTCAGTGCGGTATTCAGCCTCTCTGGTGTCAATCCTCTGTCTGATTTTGGAAGAAAGAAAAAAAATCCAAAATCAGACAGTGTTGAGACCAGAGAGGCATTGACTCAGTGCGGTATTCAGCCTCTCTGGTGTCAATACTCTGTCTGATTTGGGGAGATTTTTTTTTTTTTTTCCAAAATCAGACAGAGTGTTGAGACCAGAGAGGCTAAGACCGCATTGACTCAGTGCGGTATTCAGCCTCTCTGGTGTCAATACTCTGATTTTGGGAAAAAAAAAAAAAATCCAAAATGAGACAGAGTGTTGAGACCAGAGAGGCTAAAACCGCATTGACTCAGTGTGCTATACAGCCTCTCTGGTGTCAATACTCTGTCTGATTTTGGGGGGGGGAAAAAATCCAAAATCAGACAGAGTGTTGAGACCAGAGAGGCTAAGACCGCATTGACTCAGTGCGGTATTCAGCCTCTCTGGTGTCAATACTCTGATTTTGGGAAAGAAAAAAAAAATCCAAAATCAGACAGATTGTTGAGACCAGAGAGGCTAAGACCGCATTGACTCAGTGCGGTATTCAGCCTCTCTGGTGTCAATACTCTGATTTTGGGGGGGGGGGGGGGGGGAATCCAAAATCAGACAGAGTGTTGACACCAGAGAGGCTAAAACTGCATTGAATCAGTGTGCTATACAGCCTCTCTGGTGTCAATACTCTGTCTGATTTTGGGGAAAAAAAATCCAAAATCAGACAGAGTGTTGAGACCAGAGAGGCTAAGACTGCATTGACTCAGTGCGGTATTCAGCCTCTCTGGTGTCAAGTCTGATTTTGGGAAAAAAAAAAAAATCCAAAATCAGACAGAGTGTTGAGACCAGAGAGGCTAAGACCGCATTGACTCAGTGCGGTATTCAGCCTCTCTGGTGTCAAGTCTGATTTTGGGAAGAAAAAAAAAAAATCCAAAATCAGACAGAGTGTTGAGACCAGAGAGGCTAAGACCGCATTGACTCAGTGTGCTATACAGCCGCTCTGGTGTCAATACTCTGTCTGATTTTGGGAGATTTTTTTTATTTTTTCCAAAATCAGACAGAGTGTTGAGATCAGAGAGGCTAAGACCGCATTGACTCAGTGCGGTATTCAGCCTCTCTGGTGTCAATCCTCTGTCTGATTTTGGAAGAAAGAAAAAAAATCCAAAATCAGACAGTGTTGAGACCAGAGAGGCATTGACTCAGTGCGGTATTCAGCCTCTCTGGTGTCAATACTCTGTCTGATTTGGGGAGATTTTTTTTTTTTTTCCAAAATCAGACAGAGTGTTGAGACCAGAGAGGCTAAGACCGCATTGACTCAGTGCAGTATTCAGCCTCTCTGGTGTCAAGACTGATTTTGGGAAGAAAAAAAAAAATCAAAAATCAGACAGAGTGTTGAGACCAGAGAGCCTAAGACCGCATTGACTCAGTGCGGTATTCAGCCTCTCTGGTGTCAATACTCTGATTTTGGGGGGGAAAAAAAAAAAATCCAAAATGAGACAGAGTGTTGAGACCAGAGAGGCTCAAACCGCATTGACTCAGTGTGCTATACAGCCTCTCTGGTGTCAATACTCAGTCTGATTTTGGGGGGGGAAAAAAAATCCAAAATCAGAGTGTTGAGACCAGAGAGGCTAAGACCGCATTGACTCAGTGCGGTATTCAGCCTCTCTGGTGTCAAGTCTGATTTTGGGAAGAAAAAAAAAAAATCCAAAATCAGACAGAGTGTTGAGACCAGAGAGGCTAAGACCGCATTGACTCAGTGTGCTATACAGCCTCTCTGGTGTCAATACTCTGTCTGATTTTGGGAGATTTTTTTTATTTTTTCCAAAATCAGACAGAGTGTTGAGACCAGAGAGGCTAAGACCGCATTGACTCAGTGCGGTATTCAGCCTCTCTGGTGTCAATCCTCTGTCTGATTTTGGAAGAAAGAAAAAAAATCCAAAATCAGACAGTGTTGAGACCAGAGAGGCATTGACTCAGTGCGGTATTCAGCCTCTCTGGTGTCAATACTCTGTCTGATTTGGGGAGATTTTTTTTTTTTTTCCAAAATCAGACAGAGTGTTGAGACCAGAGAGGCTAAGACCGCATTGACTCAGTGCAGTATTCAGCCTCTCTGGTGTCAAGACTGATTTTGGGAAGAAAAAAAAAATCAAAAATCAGACAGAGTGTTGAGACCAGAGAGCCTAAGACCGCATTGACTCAGTGCGGTATTCAGCCTCTCTGGTGTCAATACTCTGATTTTGGGAAAAAAAAAAAAAAAAATCCAAAATGAGACAGAGTGTTGAGACCAGAGAGCCTAAGACCGCATTGACTCAGTGCGGTATTCAGCCTCTCTGGTGTCAATACTCTGATTTTGGGGAAAAAAAAAAAAATCCAAAATCAGACAGAGTGTTGACACCAGAGAGGCTAAAACTGCATTGAATCAGTGTGCTATACAGCCTCTCTGGTGTCAAGTCTGATTTTGGGAAGAAAAAAAAAAAATCCAAAATCAGACAGAGTGTTGAGACCAGAGAGGCTATACAGACTCAGTGTGCTATACAGCCTCTCTGGTGTCAATACTCTGTCTGATTTTGGGAGATTTTTTTTATTTTTTCCAAAATCAGACAGAGTGTTGAGACCAGAGAGGCTAAGACCGCATTGACTCAGTGCGGTTTTCAGCCTCTCTGGTGTCAATCCTCTGTCTGATTTCGGAAGAAAGAAAAAAAATCCAAAATCAGACAGTGTTGAGACCAGAGAGGCATTGACTCAGTGCGGTATTCAGCCTCTCTGGTGTCAATACTCTGTCTGATTTGGGGAGATTTTTTTTTTTTTTCCAAAATCAGACAGAGTGTTGAGACCAGAGAGGCTAAGACCGCATTGACTCAGTGCGGTATTCAGCCTCTCTGGTGTCAATACTCTGATTTTGGGAAAAAAAAAAAAATCCAAAATGAGACAGAGTGTTGAGACCAGAGAGGCTAAAACCGCATTGACTCAGTGTGCTATACAGCCTCTCTGGTGTCAATACTCTGTCTGATTTTGGGGGGAAAAAAAAATCCAAAATCAGACAGAGTGTTGAGACCAGAGAGGCTAAGACCGCATTGACTCAGTGCGGTATTCAGCCTCTCTGGTGTCAATACTCTGATTTTGGGAAAGAAAAAAAAAATCCAAAATCAGACAGATTGTTGAGACCAGAGAGGCTAAGACCGCATTGACTCAGTGCGGTATTCAGCCTCTCTGGTGTCAATACTCTGATTTTAAGGAAGGGGGGGGGGGAATCCAAAATCAGACAGAGTGTTGACACCAGAGAGGCTAAAACTGCATTGAATCAGTGTGCTATACAGCCTCTCTGGTGTCAATACTCTGTCTGATTTTGGGGAAAAAAAATCCAAAATCAGACAGAGTGTTGAGACCAGAGAGGCTAAGACTGCATTGACTCAGTGCGGTATTCAGCCTCTCTGGTGTCAAGTCTGATTTTGGGAAAAAAAAAAAAATCCAAAATCAGACAGAGTGTTGAGACCAGAGAGGCTAAGACCGCATTGACTCAGTGCGGTATTCAGCCTCTCTGGTGTCAAGTCTGATTTTGGGAAGAAAAAAAAAAAATCCAAAATCAGACAGAGTGTTGAGACCAGAGAGGCTAAGACCGCATTGACTCAGTGTGCTATACAGCCGCTCTGGTGTCAATACTCTGTCTGATTTTGGGAGATTTTTTTTATTTTTTCCAAAATCAGACAGAGTGTTGAGACCAGAGAGGCTAAGACCGCATTGACTCAGTGCGGTATTCAGCCTCTCTGGTGTCAATCCTCTGTCTGATTTTGGAAGAAAGAAAAAAAATCCAAAATCAGACAGTGTTGAGACCAGAGAGGCATTGACTCAGTGCGGTATTCAGCCTCTCTGGTGTCAATACTCTGTCTGATTTGGGGAGATTTTTTTTTTTTTTTCCAAAATCAGACAGAGTGTTGAGACCAGAGAGGCTAAGACCGCATTGACTCAGTGCAGTATTCAGCCTCTCTGGTGTCAAGACTGATTTTGGGAAGAAAAAAAAAATCAAAAATCAGACAGAGTGTTGAGACCAGAGAGCCTAAGACCGCATTGACTCAGTGCGGTATTCAGCCTCTCTGGTGTCAATACTCTGATTTTGGGAAAAAAAAAAAAAAATCCAAAATGAGACAGAGTGTTGAGACCAGAGAGGCTAAAACCGCATTGACTCAGTGTGCTATACAGCCTCTCTGGTGTCAATACTCAGTCTGATTTTGGGGGGGGGAAAAAAATCCAAAATCAGAGTGTTGAGACCAGAGAGGCTAAGACCGCATTGACTCAGTGCGGTATTCAGCCTCTCTGGTGTCAATACTCTGATTTTGGGAAAAAAAAAAAAAAAATCCAAAATGAGACAGAGTGTTGAGACCAGAGAGCCTAAGACCGCATTGACTCAGTGCGGTATTCAGCCTCTCTGGTGTCAATACTCTGATTTTGGGGGGAAAAAAAAAAAATCCAAAATCAGACAGAGTGTTGACACCAGAGAGGCTAAAACTGCATTGAATCAGTGTGCTATACAGCCTCTCTGGTGTCAAGTCTGATTTTGGGAAGAAAAAAAAAAAATCCAAAATCAGACAGAGTGTTGAGACCAGAGAGGCTATACAGACTCAGTGTGCTATACAGCCTCTCTGGTGTCAATACTCTGTCTGATTTTGGGAGATTTTTTTTATTTTTTCCAAAATCAGACAGAGTGTTGAGACCAGAGAGGCTAAGACCGCATTGACTCAGTGCGGTTTTCAGCCTCTCTGGTGTCAATCCTCTGTCTGATTTTGGAAGAAAGAAAAAAAATCCAAAATCAGACAGTGTTGAGACCAGAGAGGCATTGACTCAGTGCGGTATTCAGCCTCTCTGGTGTCAATACTCTGTCTGATTTGGGGAGATTTTTTTTTTTTTTTCCAAAATCAGACAGAGTGTTGAGACCAGAGAGGCTAAGACCGCATTGACTCAGTGCAGTATTCAGCCTCTCTGGTGTCAAGACTGATTTTGGGAAGAAAAAAAAAATCAAAAATCAGACAGAGTGTTGAGACCAGAGAGCCTAAGACCGCATTGACTCAGTGCGGTATTCAGCCTCTCTGGTGTCAATACTCTGATTTTGGGAAAAAAAAAAAAAAATCCAAAATGAGACAGAGTGTTGAGACCAGAGAGGCTAAAACCGCATTGACTCAGTGTGCTATACAGCCTCTCTGGTGTCAATACTCAGTCTGATTTTGGGGGGGAAAAAAAAATCCAAAATCAGAGTGTTGAGACCAGAGAGGCTAAGACCGCATTGACTCAGTGCGGTATTCAGCCTCTCTGGTGTCAAGTCTGATTTTGGGAAGAAAAAAAAAATCCAAAATCAGACAGAGTGTTGAGACCAGAGAGGCTAAGACCGCATTGACTCAGTGTGCTATACAGCCTCTCTGGTGTCAATACTCTGTCTGATTTTGGGAGATTTTTTTTATTTTTTCCAAAATCAGACAGAGTGTTGAGACCAGAGAGGCTAAGACCGCATTGACTCAGTGCGGTATTCAGCCTCTCTGGTGTCAATCCTCTGTCTGATTTTGGAAGAAAGAAAAAAAATCCAAAATCAGACAGTGTTGAGACCAGAGAGGCATTGACTCAGTGCGGTATTCAGCCTCTCTGGTGTCAATACTCTGTCTGATTTGGGGAGATTTTTTTTTTTTTTCCAAAATCAGACAGAGTGTTGAGACCAGAGAGCCTAAGACCGCATTGACTCAGTGCGGTATTCAGCCTCTCTGGTGTCAATACTCTGATTTTGGGAAAAAAAAAAAAAAAATCCAAAATGAGACAGAGTGTTGAGACCAGAGAGCCTAAGACCGCATTGACTCAGTGCGGTATTCAGCCTCTCTGGTGTCAATACTCTGATTTTGGGGAAAAAAAAAAAAAAATCCAAAATCAGACAGAGTGTTGACACCAGAGAGGCTAAAACTGCATTGAATCAGTGTGCTATACAGCCTCTCTGGTATCAAGTCTGATTTTGGGAAGAAAAAAAAAAAATCCAAAATCAGACAGAGTGTTGAGACCAGAGAGGCTATACAGACTCAGTGTGCTATACAGCCTCTCTGGTGTCAATACTCTGTCTGATTTTGGGAGATTTTTTTTATTTTTTCCAAAATCAGACAGAGTGTTGAGACCAGAGAGGCTAAGACTGCATTGACTCAGTGCGGTTTTCAGCCTCTCTGGTGTCAATCCTCTGTCTGATTTTGGAAGAAAGAAAAAAAATCCAAAATCAGACAGTGTTGAGACCAGAGAGGCATTGACTCAGTGCGGTATTCAGCCTCTCTGGTGTCAATACTCTGTCTGATTTGGGGAGATTTTTTTTTTTTTTCCAAAATCAGACAGAGTGTTGAGACCAGAGAGGCTAAGACCGCATTGACTCAGTGCGGTATTCAGCCTCTCTGGTGTCAATACTCTGATTTTGGGAAAAAAAAAAAAATCCAAAATGAGACAGAGTGTTGAGACCAGAGAGGCTAAAACCGCATTGACTCAGTGTGCTATACAGCCTCTCTGGTGTCAATACTCTGTCTGATTTTGGGGGGGGAAAAAAATCCAAAATCAGACAGAGTGTTGAGACCAGAGAGGCTAAGACCGCATTGACTCAGTGCGGTATTCAGCCTCTCTGGTGTCAATACTCTGATTTTGGGAAAGAAAAAAAAAATCCAAAATCAGACAGATTGTTGAGACCAGAGAGGCTAAGACCGCATTGACTCAGTGCGGTATTCAGCCTCTCTGGTGTCAATACTCTGATTTTAAGGGGGGGGGGGGGAATCCAAAATCAGACAGAGTGTTGACACCAGAGAGGCTAAAACTGCATTGAATCAGTGTGCTATACAGCCTCTCTGGTGTCAATACTCTGTCTGATTTTGGGGAAAAAAAATCCAAAATCAGACAGAGTGTTGAGACCAGAGAGGCTAAGACTGCATTGACTCAGTGCGGTATTCAGCCTCTCTGGTGTCAAGTCTGATTTTGGGAAAAAAAAAAATCCAAAATCAGACAGAGTGTTGAGACCAGAGAGGCTAAGACCGCATTGACTCAGTGCGGTATTCAGCCTCTCTGGTGTCAAGTCTGATTTTGGGAAGAAAAAAAAAAATCCAAAATCAGACAGAGTGTTGAGACCAGAGAGCCTAAGACCGCTTCGGCTCAGTGTGCTATACAGCCGCTCTGGTGTCAATACTCTGTCTGATTTTGGGAGATTTTTTTTATTTTTTCCAAAATCAGACAGAGTGTTGAGACCAGAGAGGCTAAGACCGCATTGACTCAGTGCGGTATTCAGCCTCTCTGGTGTCAATCCTCTGTCTGATTTTGGAAGAAAGAAAAAAAATCCAAAATCAGACAGTGTTGAGACCAGAGAGGCATTGACTCAGTGCGGTATTCAGCCTCTCTGGTGTCAATACTCTGTCTGATTTGGGGAGATTTTTTTTTTTTTTCCCAAAATCAGACAGAGTGTTGAGACCAGAGAGGCTAAGACCGCATTGACTCAGTGCGGTATTCAGCCTCTCTGGTGTCAATACTCTGATTTTGGGAAAAAAAAAAAAATCCAAAATGAGACAGAGTGTTGAGACCAGAGAGGCTAAAACCGCATTGACTCAGTGTGCTATACAGCCTCTCTGGTGTCAATACTCTGTCTGATTTTGGGGGGGGAAAAAAATCCAAAATCAGACAGAGTGTTGAGACCAGAGAGGCTAAGACCGCATTGACTCAGTGCGGTATTCAGCCTCTCTGGTGTCAATACTCTGATTTTGGGAAAGAAAAAAAAAATCCAAAATCAGACAGATTGTTGAGACCAGAGAGGCTAAGACCGCATTGACTCAGTGCGGTATTCAGCCTCTCTGGTGTCAATACTCTGATTTTGGGGGGGGGGGGGGGGGGGGGGGGAATCCAAAATCAGACAGAGTGTTGACACCCGAGAGGCTAAAACTGCATTGAATCAGTGTGCTATACAGCCTCTCTGGTGTCAATACTCTGTCTGATTTTGGGGAAAAAAAATCCAAAATCAGACAGAGTGTTGAGACCAGAGAGGCTAAGACTGCATTGACTCAGTGCGGTATTCAGCCTCTCTGGTGTCAAGTCTGATTTTGGGAAAAAAAAAAAAATCCAAAATCAGACAGAGTGTTGAGACCAGAGAGGCTAAGACCGCATTGACTCAGTGCGGTATTCAGCCTCTCTGGTGTCAAGTCTGATTTTGGGAAGAAAAAAAAAAAATCCAAAATCAGACAGAGTGTTGAGACCAGAGAGGCTAAGACCGCATTGACTCAGTGTGCTATACAGCCGCTCTGGTGTCAATACTCTGTCTGATTTTGGGAGATTTTTTTTATTTTTTCCAAAATCAGACAGAGTGTTGAGACCAGAGAGGCTAAGACCGCATTGACTCAGTGTGGTATTCAGCCTCTCTGGTGTCAATCCTCTGTCTGATTTTGGAAGAAAGAAAAAAAATCCAAAATCAGACAGTGTTGAGACCAGAGAGGCATTGACTCAGTGCGGTATTCAGCCTCTCTGGTGTCAATACTCTGTCTGATTTGAGGAGATTTTTTTTTTTTTTCCAAAATCAGACAGAGTGTTGAGACCAGAGAGGCTAAGACCGCATTGACTCAGTGCAGTATTCAGCCTCTCTGGTGTCAAGACTGATTTTGGGAAGAAAAAAAAAATCAAAAATCAGACAGAGTGTTGAGACCAGAGAGCCTAAGACCGCATTGACTCAGTGCGGTATTCAGCCTCTCTGGTGTCAATACTCTGATTTTGGGAAAAAAAAAAATAATCCAAAATGAGACAGAGTGTTGAGACCAGAGAGGCTAAAACCGCATTGACTCAGTGTGCTATACAGCCTCTCTGGTGTCAATACTCAGTCTGATTTTGGGGGAAAAAAAAAAATCCAAAATCAGAGTGTTGAGACCAGAGAGGCTAAGACCGCATTGACTCAGTGCGGTATTCAGCCTCTCTGGTGTCAAGTCTGATTTTGGGAAGAAAAAAAAAAATCCAAAATCAGACAGAGTGTTGAGACCAGAGAGGCTAAGACCGCATTGACTCAGTGTGCTATACAGCCTCTCTGGTGTCAATACTCTGTCTGATTTTGGGAGATTTTTTTTATTTTTTCCAAAATCAGACAGAGTGTTGAGACCAGAGAGGCTAAGACCGCATTGACTCAGTGCGGTATTCAGCCTCTCTGGTGTCAAGACTGATTTTGGGAAGAAAAAAAAAATCAAAAATCAGACAGAGTGTTGAGACCAGAGAGCCTAAGACCGCATTGACTCAGTGCGGTATTCAGCCTCTCTGGTGTCAATACTCTGATTTTGGGAAAAAAAAAAAAAAATCCAAAATGAGACAGAGTGTTGAGACCAGAGAGGCTAAAACCGCATTGACTCAGTGTGCTATACAGCCTCTCTGGTGTCAATACTCAGTCTGATTTTGGGGGGGGAAAAAAAATCCAAAATCAGAGTGTTGAGACCAGAGAGGCTAAGACCGCATTGACTCAGTGCGGTATTCAGCCTCTCTGGTGTCAAGTCTGATTTTGGGAAGAAAAAAAAAAAATCCAAAATCAGACAGAGTGTTGAGACCAGAGAGGCTAAGACCGCATTGACTCAGTGTGCTATACAGCCTCTCTGGTGTCAATACTCTGTCTGATTTTGGGAGATTTTTTTTATTTTTTCCAAAATCAGACAGAGTGTTGAGACCAGAGAGGCTAAGACCGCATTGACTCAGTGCGGTATTCAGCCTCTCTGGTGTCAAGACTGATTTTGGGAAGAAAAAAAAAATCAAAAATCAGACAGAGTGTTGAGACCAGAGAGCCTAAGACCGCATTGACTCAGTGCGGTATTCAGCCTCTCTGGTGTCAATACTCTGATTTTGGGAAAAAAAAAAAAAAAATCCAAAATGAGACAGAGTGTTGAGACCAGAGAGCCTAAGACCGCATTGACTCAGTGCGGTATTCAGCCTCTCTGGTGTCAATACTCTGATTTTGGGGGGAAAAAAAAAAAATCCAAAATCAGACAGAGTGTTGACACCAGAGAGGCTAAAACTGCATTGAATCAGTGTGCTATACAGCCTCTCTGGTGTCAAGTCTGATTTTGGGAAGAAAAAAAAAAAATCCAAAATCAGACAGAGTGTTGAGACCAGAGAGGCTATACAGACTCAGTGTGCTATACAGCCTCTCTGGTGTCAATACTCTGTCTGATTTTGGGAGATTTTTTTTATTTTTTCCAAAATCAGACAGAGTGTTGAGACCAGAGAGGCTAAGACCGCATTGACTCAGTGCGGTTTTCAGCCTCTCTGGTGTCAATCCTCTGTCTGATTTTGGAAGAAAGAAAAAAAATCCAAAATCAGACAGTGTTGAGACCAGAGAGGCATTGACTCAGTGCGGTATTCAGCCTCTCTGGTGTCAATACTCTGTCTGATTTGGGGAGATTTTTTTTTTTTTTCCAAAATCAGACAGAGTGTTGAGACCAGAGAGGCTAAGACCGCATTGACTCAGTGCGGTATTCAGCCTCTCTGGTGTCAATACTCTGATTTTGGGAAAAAAAAAAAAAAAATCCAAAATGAGACAGAGTGTTGAGACCAGAGAGCCTAAGACCGCATTGACTCAGTGCGGTATTCAGCCTCTCTGGTGTCAATACTCTGATTTTGGGGGGAAAAAAAAAAAATCCAAAATCAGACAGAGTGTTGACACCAGAGAGGCTAAAACTGCATTGAATCAGTGTGCTATACAGCCTCTCTGGTGTCAAGTCTGATTTTGGGAAGAAAAAAAAAAAATCCAAAATCAGACAGAGTGTTGAGACCAGAGAGGCTATACAGACTCAGTGTGCTATACAGCCTCTCTGGTGTCAATACTCTGTCTGATTTTGGGGAAAAAAAATCCAAAATCAGACAGAGTGTTGAGACCAGAGAGGCTAAGACTGCATTGACTCAGTGCGGTATTCAGCCTCTCTGGTGTCAAGTCTGATTTTGGGAAAAAAAAAAAATCCAAAATCAGACAGAGTGTTGAGACCAGAGAGGCTAAGACCGCATTGACTCAGTGCGGTATTCAGCCTCTCTGGTGTCAAGTCTGATTTTGGGAAGAAAAAAAAAAATCCAAAATCAGACAGAGTGTTGAGACCAGAGAGGCTAAGACCGCATTGACTCAGTGTGCTATACAGCCGCTCTGGTGTCAATACTCTGTCTGATTTTGGGAGATTTTTTTTATTTTTTCCAAAATCAGACAGAGTGTTGAGACCAGAGAGGCTAAGACCGCATTGACTCAGTGCGGTATTCAGCCTCTCTGGTGTCAATCCTCTGTCTGATTTTGGAAGAAAGAAAAAAAATCCAAAATCAGACAGTGTTGAGACCAGAGAGGCATTGACTCAGTGCGGTATTCAGCCTCTCTGGTGTCAATACTCTGTCTGATTTGGGGAGATTTTTTTTTTTTTCCAAAATCAGACAGAGTGTTGAGACCAGAGAGGCTAAGACCGCATTGACTCAGTGCAGTATTCAGCCTCTCTGGTGTCAAGACTGATTTTGGGAAGAAAAAAAAAAAATCCAAAATCAGACAGAGTGTTGAGACCAGAGAGGCTAAGACCGCATTGACTCAGTGTGCTATACAGCCTCTCTGGTGTCAATACTCTGTCTGATTTTGGGAGATTTTTTTTATTTTTTCCAAAATCAGACAGAGTGTTGAGACCAGAGAGGCTAAGACCGCATTGACTCAGTGCGGTATTCAGCCTCTCTGGTGTCAATCCTCTGTCTGATTTTGGAAGAAAGAAAAAAAATCCAAAATCAGACAGTGTTGAGACCAGAGAGGCATTGACTCAGTGCGGTATTCAGCCTCTCTGGTGTCAATACTCTGTCTGATTTGGGGAGATTTTTTTTTTTTTTCCAAAATCAGACAGAGTGTTGAGACCAGAGAGGCTAAGACCGCATTGACTCAGTGCAGTATTCAGCCTCTCTGGTGTCAAGACTGATTTTGGGAAGAAAAAAAAAATCAAAAATCAGACAGAGTGTTGAGACCAGAGAGCCTAAGACCGCATTGACTCAGTGCGGTATTCAGCCTCTCTGGTGTCAATACTCTGATTTTGGGAAAAAAAAAAAAAAAATCCAAAATGAGACAGAGTGTTGAGACCAGAGAGCCTAAGACCGCATTGACTCAGTGCGGTATTCAGCCTCTCTGGTGTCAATACTCTGATTTTGGGGAAAAAAAAAAAATCCAAAATCAGACAGAGTGTTGACACCAGAGAGGCTAAAACTGCATTGAATCAGTGTGCTATACAGCCTCTCTGGTGTCAAGTCTGATTTTGGGAAGAAAAAAAAAAAATCCAAAATCAGACAGAGTGTTGAGACCAGAGAGGCTATACAGACTCAGTGTGCTATACAGCCTCTCTGGTGTCAATACTCTGTCTGATTTTGGGAGATTTTTTTTATTTTTTCCAAAATCAGACAGAGTGTTGAGACCAGAGAGGCTAAGACCGCATTGACTCAGTGCGGTTTTCAGCCTCTCTGGTGTCAATCCTCTGTCTGATTTTGGAAGAAAGAAAAAAAATCCAAAATCAGACAGTGTTGAGACCAGAGAGGCATTGACTCAGTGCGGTATTCAGCCTCTCTGGTGTCAATACTCTGTCTGATTTGGGGAGATTTTTTTTTTTTTTCCAAAATCAGACAGAGTGTTGAGACCAGAGAGGCTAAGACCGCATTGACTCAGTGCGGTATTCAGCCTCTCTGGTGTCAATACTCTGATTTTGGGAAAAAAAAAAAAAATCCAAAATGAGACAGAGTGTTGAGACCAGAGAGGCTAAAACCGCATTGACTCAGTGTGCTATACAGCCTCTCTGGTGTCAATACTCTGTCTGATTTTGGGGGAGAAAAAAAAATCCAAAATCAGACAGAGTGTTGAGACCAGAGAGGCTAAGACCGCATTGACTCAGTGCGGTATTCAGCCTCTCTGGTGTCAATACTCTGATTTTGGGAAAGAAAAAAAAAATCCAAAATCAGACAGATTGTTGAGACCAGAGAGGCTAAGACCGCATTGACTCAGTGCGGTATTCAGCCTCTCTGGTGTCAATACTCTGATTTTAAGGAAGGGGGGGGGGGGAATCCAAAATCAGACAGAGTGTTGACACCAGAGAGGCTAAAACTGCATTGAATCAGTGTGCTATACAGCCTCTCTGGTGTCAATACTCTGTCTGATTTTGGGGGAAAAAAATCCAAAATCAGACAGAGTGTTGAGACCAGAGAGGCTAAGACTGCATTGACTCAGTGCGGTATTCAGCCTCTCTGGTGTCAAGTCTGATTTTGGGAAAAAAAAAAAAATCCAAAATCAGACAGAGTGTTGAGACCAGAGAGGCTAAGACCGCATTGACTCAGTGCGGTATTCAGCCTCTCTGGTGTCAAGTCTGATTTTGGGAAGAAAAAAAAAAATCCAAAATCAGACAGAGTGTTGAGACCAGAGAGGCTAAGACCGCATTGGCTCAGTGTGCTATACAGCCGCTCTGGTGTCAATACTCTGTCTGATTTTGGGAGATTTTTTTTATTTTTTCCAAAATCAGACAGAGTGTTGAGACCAGAGAGGCTAAGACCGCATTGACTCAGTGCGGTATTCAGCCTCTCTGGTGTCAATCCTCTGTCTGATTTTGGAAGAAAGAAAAAAAATCCAAAATCAGACAGTGTTGAGACCAGAGAGGCATTGACTCAGTGCGGTATTCAGCCTCTCTGGTGTCAATACTCTGTCTGATTTGGGGAGATTTTTTTTTTTTTTTCCAAAATCAGACAGAGTGTTGAGACCAGAGAGGCTAAGACCGCATTGACTCAGTGCGGTATTCAGCCTCTCTGGTGTCAATACTCTGATTTTGGGAAAAAAAAAAAAAATCCAAAATGAGACAGAGTGTTGAGACCAGAGAGGCTAAAACCGCATTGACTCAGTGTGCTATACAGCCTCTCTGGTGTCAATACTCTGTCTGATTTTGGGGGGGAAAAAAAATCCAAAATCAGACAGAGTGTTGAGACCAGAGAGGCTAAAACTGCATTGAATCAGTGTGCTATACAGCCTCTCTGGTGTCAAGTCTGATTTTGGGAAGAAAAAAAAAAAATCCAAAATCAGACAGAGTGTTGAGACCAGAGAGGCTATACAGACTCAGTGTGCTATACAGCCTCTCTGGTGTCAATACTCTGTCTGATTTTGGGAGATTTTTTTTATTTTTTCCAAAATCAGACAGAGTGTTGAGACCAGAGAGGCTAAGACCGCATTGACTCAGTGCGGTTTTCAGCCTCTCTGGTGTCAATCCTCTGTCTGATTTTGGAAGAAAGAAAAAAAATCCAAAATCAGACAGTGTTGAGACCAGAGAGGCATTGACTCAGTGCGGTATTCAGCCTCTCTGGTGTCAATACTCTGTCTGATTTGGGGAGATTTTTTTTTTTTTTCCAAAATCAGACAGAGTGTTGAGACCAGAGAGGCTAAGACCGCATTGACTCAGTGCGGTATTCAGCCTCTCTGGTGTCAATACTCTGATTTTGGGAAAAAAAAAAAAAATCCAAAATGAGACAGAGTGTTGAGACCAGAGAGGCTAAAACCGCATTGACTCAGTGTGCTATACAGCCTCTCTGGTGTCAATACTCTGTCTGATTTTGGGGGAGAAAAAAAAATCCAAAATCAGACAGAGTGTTGAGACCAGAGAGGCTAAGACCGCATTGACTCAGTGCGGTATTCAGCCTCTCTGGTGTCAATACTCTGATTTTGGGAAAGAAAAAAAAAATCCAAAATCAGACAGATTGTTGAGACCAGAGAGGCTAAGACCGCATTGACTCAGTGCGGTATTCAGCCTCTCTGGTGTCAATACTCTGATTTTAAGGAAGGGGGGGGGGGGAATCCAAAATCAGACAGAGTGTTGACACCAGAGAGGCTAAAACTGCATTGAATCAGTGTGCTATACAGCCTCTCTGGTGTCAATACTCTGTCTGATTTTGGGGAAAAAAAATCCAAAATCAGACAGAGTGTTGAGACCAGAGAGGCTAAGACTGCATTGACTCAGTGCGGTATTCAGCCTCTCTGGTGTCAAGTCTGATTTTGGGAAAAAAAAAAAAATCCAAAATCAGACAGAGTGTTGAGACCAGAGAGGCTAAGACCGCATTGACTCAGTGCGGTATTCAGCCTCTCTGGTGTCAAGTCTGATTTTGGGAAGAAAAAAAAAAAATCCAAAATCAGACAGAGTGTTGAGACCAGAGAGGCTAAGACCGCATTGGCTCAGTGTGCTATACAGCCGCTCTGGTGTCAATACTCTGTCTGATTTTGGGAGATTTTTTTTATTTTTTCCAAAATCAGACAGAGTGTTGAGACCAGAGAGGCTAAGACCGCATTGACTCAGTGCGGTATTCAGCCTCTCTGGTGTCAATCCTCTGTCTGATTTTGGAAGAAAGAAAAAAAATCCAAAATCAGACAGTGTTGAGACCAGAGAGGCATTGACTCAGTGCGGTATTCAGCCTCTCTGGTGTCAATACTCTGTCTGATTTGGGGAGATTTTTTTTTTTTTTTCCAAAATCAGACAGAGTGTTGAGACCAGAGAGGCTAAGACCGCATTGACTCAGTGCGGTATTCAGCCTCTCTGGTGTCAATACTCTGATTTTGGGAAAAAAAAAAAAAATCCAAAATGAGACAGAGTGTTGAGACCAGAGAGGCTAAAACCGCATTGACTCAGTGTGCTATACAGCCTCTCTGGTGTCAATACTCTGTCTGATTTTGGGGGGGAAAAAAAATCCAAAATCAGACAGAGTGTTGAGACCAGAGAGGCTAAGACCGCATTGACTCAGTGCGGTATTCAGCCTCTCTGGTGTCAATACTCTGATTTTGGGAAAGAAAAAAAAAATCCAAAATCAGACAGATTGTTGAGACCAGAGAGGCTAAGACCGCATTGACTCAGTGCGGTATTCAGCCTCTCTGGTGTCAATACTCTGATTTGGGGGGGGGGGGGGGGGGGGGAATCCAAAATCAGACAGAGTGTTGACACCAGAGAGGCTAAGACTGCATTGACTCAGTGCGGTATTCAGCCTCTCTGGTGTCAATACTCTGTCTGATTTTGGGGAAAAAAAATCCAAAATCAGACAGAGTGTTGAGACCAGAGAGGCTAAGACCGCATTGACTCAGTGCGGTATTCAGCCTCTCTGGTGTCAAGTCTGATTTTGGGAAGAAAAAAAAAAAATCCAAAATCAGACAGAGTGTTGAGACCAGAGAGGCTAAGACCGCATTGACTCAGTGTGCTATACAGCCGCTCTGGTGTCAATACTCTGTCTGATTTTGGGAGATTTTTTTTATTTTTTCCAAAATCAGACAGAGTGTTGAGACCAGAGAGGCTAAGACCGCATTGACTCAGTGCGGTATTCAGCCTCTCTGGTGTCAATCCTCTGTCTGATTTTGGAAGAAAGAAAAAAAATCCAAAATCAGACAGTGTTGAGACCAGAGAGGCATTGACTCAGTGCGGTATTCAGCCTCTCTGGTGTCAATACTCTGTCTGATTTGGGGAGATTTTTTTTTTTTTTCCAAAATCAGACAGAGTGTTGAGACCAGAGAGGCTAAGACCGCATTGACTCAGTGCAGTATTCAGCCTCTCTGGTGTCAAGACTGATTTTGGGAAGAAAAAAAAAATCAAAAATCAGACAGAGTGTTGAGACCAGAGAGCCTAAGACCGCATTGACTCAGTGCGGTATTCAGCCTCTCTGGTGTCAATACTCTGATTTTGGGGAAAAAAAATCCAAAATCAGACAGAGTGTTGAGACCAGAGAGGCTAAGACTGCATTGACTCAGTGCGGTATTCAGCCTCTCTGGTGTCAAGTCTGATTTTGGGAAAAAAAAAAAAATCCAAAATCAGACAGAGTGTTGAGACCAGAGAGGCTAAGACCGCATTGACTCAGTGCGGTATTCAGCCTCTCTGGTGTCAAGTCTGATTTTGGGAAGAAAAAAAAAAAATCCAAAATCAGACAGAGTGTTGAGACCAGAGAGGCTAAGACCGCATTGGCTCAGTGTGCTATACAGCCGCTCTGGTGTCAATACTCTGTCTGATTTTGGGAGATTTTTTTTATTTTTTCCAAAATCAGACAGAGTGTTGAGACCAGAGAGGCTAAGACCGCATTGACTCAGTGCGGTATTCAGCCTCTCTGGTGTCAATCCTCTGTCTGATTTTGGAAGAAAGAAAAAAAATCCAAAATCAGACAGTGTTGAGACCAGAGAGGCATTGACTCAGTGCGGTATTCAGCCTCTCTGGTGTCAATACTCTGTCTGATTTGGGGAGATTTTTTTTTTTTTTTCCAAAATCAGACAGAGTGTTGAGACCAGAGAGGCTAAGACCGCATTGACTCAGTGCGGTATTCAGCCTCTCTGGTGTCAATACTCTGATTTTGGGAAAAAAAAAAAAAATCCAAAATGAGACAGAGTGTTGAGACCAGAGAGGCTAAAACCGCATTGACTCAGTGTGCTATACAGCCTCTCTGGTGTCAATACTCTGTCTGATTTTGGGGGGGAAAAAAAATCCAAAATCAGACAGTGTTGAGACCAGAGAGGCTAAGACCGCATTGACTCAGTGCGGTATTCAGCCTCTCTGGTGTCAATACTCTGATTTTGGGAAAGAAAAAAAAAATCCAAAATCAGACAGATTGTTGAGACCAGAGAGGCTAAGACCGCATTGACTCAGTGCGGTATTCAGCCTCTCTGGTGTCAATACTCTGATTTTGGGGGGGGGGGGGGGGGGGGGAATCCAAAATCAGACAGAGTGTTGACACCAGAGAGGCTAAAACTGCATTGAATCAGTGTGCTATACAGCCTCTCTGGTGTCAATACTCTGTCTGATTTTGGGGAAAAAAAATCCAAAATCAGACAGAGTGTTGAGACCAGAGAGGCTAAGACTGCATTGACTCAGTGCGGTATTCAGCCTCTCTGGTGTCAAGTCTGATTTTGGGAAGAAAAAAAAAAATCAAAAATCAGACAGAGTGTTGAGACCAGAGAGCCTAAGACCGCATTGACTCAGTGCGGTATTCAGCCTCTCTGGTGTCAATACTCTGATTTTGGGGAAAAAAAAAAAAAAATCCAAAATGAGACAGAGTGTTGAAACCAGAGAGGCTAAAACCGCATTGACTCAGTGTGCTATACAGCCTCTCTGGTGTCAATACTCAGTCTGATTTTGGGGGGGGGGAAAAAATCCAAAATCAGAGTGTTGAGACCAGAGAGGCTAAGACCGCATTGACTCAGTGCGGTATTCAGCCTCTCTGGTGTCAAGTCTGATTTTGGGAAGAAAAAAAAAAATCCAAAATCAGACAGAGTGTTGAGACCAGAGAGGCTAAGACCGCATTGACTCAGTGTGCTATACAGCCGCTCTGGTGTCAATACTCTGTCTGATTTTGGGAGATTTTTTTTATTTTTTCCAAAATCAGACAGAGTGTTGAGACCAGAGAGGCTAAGACCGCATTGACTCAGTGCGGTATTCAGCCTCTCTGGTGTCAATCCTCTGTCTGATTTTGGAAGAAAGAAAAAAAATCCAAAATCAGACAGTGTTGAGACCAGAGAGGCATTGACTCAGTGCGGTATTCAGCCTCTCTGGTGTCAATACTCTGTCTGATTTGGGGAGATTTTTTTTTTTTTTCCAAAATCAGACAGAGTGTTGAGACCAGAGAGGCTAAGACCGCATTGACTCAGTGCAGTATTCAGCCTCTCTGGTGTCAAGACTGATTTTGGGAAGAAAAGAAAAAAATCAAAAATCAGACAGAGTGTTGAGACCAGAGAGCCTAAGACCGCATTGACTCAGTGCGGTATTCAGCCTCTCTGGTGTCAATACTCTGATTTTGGGGAAAAAAAAAAAAAAATCCAAAATGAGACAGAGTGTTGAGACCAGAGAGGCTAAAACCGCATTGACTCAGTGTGCTATACAGCCTCTCTGGTGTCAATACTCAGTCTGATTTTGGGGGGGGAAAAAAAATCCAAAATCAGAGTGTTGAGACCAGAGAGGCTAAGACCGCATTGACTCAGTGCGGTATTCAGCCTCTCTGGTGTCAAGTCTGATTTTGGGAAGAAAAAAAAAAAATCCAAAATCAGACAGAGTGTTGAGACCAGAGAGGCTAAGACCGCATTGACTCAGTGTGCTATACAGCCTCTCTGGTGTCAATACTCTGTCTGATTTTGGGAGATTTTTTTTATTTTTTCCAAAATCAGACAGAGTGTTGAGACCAGAGAGGCTAAGACCGCATTGACTCAGTGCGGTATTCAGCCTCTCTGGTGTCAATCCTCTGTCTGATTTTGGAAGAAAGAAAAAAAATCCAAAATCAGACAGTGTTGAGACCAGAGAGGCATTGACTCAGTGCGGTATTCAGCCTCTCTGGTGTCAATACTCTGTCTGATTTGGGGAGATTTTTTTTTTTTTTCCAAAATCAGACAGAGTGTTGAGACCAGAGAGGCTAAGACCGCATTGACTCAGTGCGGTATTCAGCCTCTCTGGTGTCAATACTCTGATTTTAAGGGGGGGGGGGGGGAATCCAAAATCAGACAGAGTGTTGACACCAGAGAGGCTAAAACTGCATTGAATCAGTGTGCTATACAGCCTCTCTGGTGTCAATACTCTGTCTGATTTTGGGGAAAAAAAATCCAAAATCAGACAGAGTGTTGAGACCAGAGAGGCTAAGACTGCATTGACTCAGTGCGGTATTCAGCCTCTCTGGTGTCAAGTCTGATTTTGGGAAAAAAAAAAAAATCCAAAATCAGACAGAGTGTTGAGACCAGAGAGGCTAAGACCGCATTGACTCAGTGCGGTATTCAGCCTCTCTGGTGTCAAGTCTGATTTTGGGAAGAAAAAAAAAAAATCCAAAATCAGACAGAGTGTTGAGACCAGAGAGGCTAAGACCGCATTGGCTCAGTGTGCTATACAGCCGCTCTGGTGTCAATACTCTGTCTGATTTTGGGAGATTTTTTTTATTTTTTCCAAAATCAGACAGAGTGTTGAGACCAGAGAGGCTAAGACCGCATTGACTCAGTGCGGTATTCAGCCTCTCTGGTGTCAATCCTCTGTCTGATTTTGGAAGAAAGAAAAAAAATCCAAAATCAGACAGTGTTGAGACCAGAGAGGCATTGACTCAGTGCGGTATTCAGCCTCTCTGGTGTCAATACTCTGTCTGATTTGGGGAGATTTTTTTTTTTTTTTCCAAAATCAGACAGAGTGTTGAGACCAGAGAGGCTAAGACCGCATTGACTCAGTGCGGTATTCAGCCTCTCTGGTGTCAATACTCTGATTTTGGGAAAAAAAAAAAAAAATCCAAAATGAGACAGAGTGTTGAGACCAGAGAGGCTAAGACCGCATTGACTCAGTGCGGTATTCAGCCTCTCTGGTGTCAATACTCTGATTTTGGGAAAGAAAAAAAAAATCCAAAATCAGACAGATTGTTGAGACCAGAGAGGCTAAGACCGCATTGACTCAGTGCGGTATTCAGCCTCTCTGGTGTCAATACTCTGATTTTGGGGGGGGGGGGGGGGGGGGGGGAATCCAAAATCAGACAGAGTGTTGACACCAGAGAGGCTAAAACTGCATTGAATCAGTGTGCTATACAGCCTCTCTGGTGTCAATACTCTGTCTGATTTTGGGGAAAAAAAATCCAAAATCAGACAGAGTGTTGAGACCAGAGAGGCTAAGACTGCATTGACTCAGTGCGGTATTCAGCCTCTCTGGTGTCAAGTCTGATTTTGGGAAGAAAAAAAAAATCAAAAATCAGACAGAGTGTTGAGACCAGAGAGCCTAAGACCGCATTGACTCAGTGCGGTATTCAGCCTCTCTGGTGTCAATACTCTGATTTTGGGGGGAAAAAAAAAAAAAATCCAAAATGAGACAGAGTGTTGAGACCAGAGAGGCTAAAACCGCATTGACTCAGTGTGCTATACAGCCTCTCTGGTGTCAATACTCAGTCTGATTTTGGGGGGGGAAAAAAAAATCCAAAATCAGAGTGTTGAGACCAGAGAGGCTAAGACCGCATTGACTCAGTGCGGTATTCAGCCTCTCTGGTGTCAAGTCTGATTTTGGGAAGAAAAAAAAAAAATCCAAAATCAGACAGAGTGTTGAGACCAGAGAGGCTAAGACCGCATTGACTCAGTGTGCTATACAGCCTCTCTGGTGTCAATACTCTGTCTGATTTTGGGAGATTTTTTTTATTTTTTCCAAAATCAGACAGAGTGTTGAGACCAGAGAGGCTAAGACCGCATTGACTCAGTGCGGTATTCAGCCTCTCTGGTGTCAATCCTCTGTCTGATTTTGGAAGAAAGAAAAAAAATCCAAAATCAGACAGTGTTGAGACCAGAGAGGCATTGACTCAGTGCGGTATTCAGCCTCTCTGGTGTCAATACTCTGTCTGATTTGGGGAGATTTTTTTTTTTTTTTCCAAAATCAGACAGAGTGTTGAGACCAGAGAGGCTAAGACCGCATTGACTCAGTGCGGTATTCAGCCTCTCTGGTGTCAATACTCTGATTTTAAGGGGGGGGGGGGGGGAATCCAAAATCAGACAGAGTGTTGACACCAGAGAGGCTAAAACTGCATTGAATCAGTGTGCTATACAGCCTCTCTGGTGTCAATACTCTGTCTGATTTTGGGGAAAAAAAATCCAAAATCAGACAGAGTGTTGAGACCAGAGAGGCTAAGACTGCATTGACTCAGTGCGGTATTCAGCCTCTCTGGTGTCAAGTCTGATTTTGGGAAAAAAAAAAAAAATCCAAAATCAGACAGAGTGTTGAGACCAGAGAGGCTAAGACCGCATTGACTCAGTGCGGTATTCAGCCTCTCTGGTGTCAAGTCTGATTTTGGGAAGAAAAAAAAAAATCCAAAATCAGACAGAGTGTTGAGACCAGAGAGGCTAAGACCGCATTGGCTCAGTGTGCTATACAAGCCGCTCTGGTGTCAATACTCTGTCTGATTGATTTTTTTTATTTTTTCCAAAATCAGACAGAGTGTTGAGACCAGAGAGGCTAAGACCGCATTGACTCAGTGCGGTATTCAGCCTCTCTGGTGTCAATCCTCTGTCTGATTTTGGAAGAAAGAAAAAAAATCCAAAATCAGACAGTGTTGAGACCAGAGAGGCATTGACTCAGTGCGGTATTCAGCCTCTCTGGTGTCAATACTCTGATTTTGGGAAAAAAAAAAAAAATCCAAAATGAGACAGAGTGTTGAGACCAGAGAGGCTAAAACCGCATTGACTCAGTGTGCTATACAGCCTCTCTGGTGTCAATACTCTGTCTGATTTTGGGGGGGGAAAAAAATCCAAAATCAGACAGAGTGTTGAGACCAGAGAGGCTAAGACCGCATTGACTCAGTGCGGTATTCAGCCTCTCTGGTGTCAATACTCTGATTTTGGGAAAGAAAAAAAAAATCCAAAATCAGACAGATTGTTGAGACCAGAGAGGCTAAGACCGCATTGACTCAGTGCGGTATTCAGCCTCTCTGGTGTCAATACTCTGATTTTTGGGGGGGGGGGGGGGGGAATCCAAAATCAGACAGAGTGTTGACACCAGAGAGGCTAAAACTGCATTGAATCAGTGTGCTATACAGCCTCTCTGGTCTCAACACTCTGTCTGATTTTGGATTTTTTTTTTTTTTTTCAAAGTCAGACTTGACACCAGAGAGGCTGAATACCGCACTGAGTCAATGCGGTCTTAGCCTCTCTGGTCTCAACACTCTGTCTGATTTTGGATTTTTTTTTTTTTTTTCAAAGTCAGACTTGACACCAGAGAGGCTGAATACCGCACTGAGTCAATGCGGTCTTAGCCTCTCTGGTGTCAACACTCTGTCTGATTTTGGATTTTTTTTTTTTTTTTCAAAGTCAGACTTGACACCAGAGAGGCTGAATACCGCACTGAGTCAATGCGGTCTTAGCCTCTCTGGTCTCAACACTCTGTCTGATTTTGGATTTTTTTTTTTTTTTTCAAAGTCAGACTTGACACCAGAGAGGCTGAATACCGCACTGAGTCAATGCGGTCTTAGCCTCTCTGGTCTCAACACTCTGTCTGATTTTGGATTTTTTTTTTTTTTTTCAAAGTCAGACTTGACACCAGAGAGGCTGAATACCGCACTGAGTCAATGCGGTCTTAGCCTCTCTGGTGTCAACACTCTGTCTGACTTTGGATTTTTTTTTTTTTTTTCAAAGTCAGACTTGACACCAGAGAGGCTGAATACCGCACTGAGTCAATGCGGTCTTAGCCTCTCTGGTCTCAACACTCTGTCTGATTTTGGATTTTTTTTTTTTTTTTTCAAAGTCAGACTTGACACCAGAGAGGCTGAATACCGCACTGAGTCAATGCGGTCTTAGCCTCTCTGGTCTCAACACTCTGTCTGATTTTGGATTTTTTTTTTTTTTCCAAAGTCAGACTTGACACCAGAGAGGCTGAATACCGCACTGAGTCAATGCGGTCTTAGCCTCTCTGGTCTCAACACTCTGTCTGATTTTGGATTTTTTTTTTTTTTTTTCAAAGTCAGACTTGACACCAGAGAGGCTGAATACCGCACTGAGTCAATGCGGTCTTAGCCTCTCTGGTCTCAACACTCTGTCTGATTTTGGATTTTTTTTTTTTTTTTCAAAGTCAGACTTGACACCAGAGAGGCTGAATACCGCACTGAGTCAATGCGGTCTTAGCCTCTCTGGTGTCAACACTCTGTCTGATTTTGGATTTTTTTTTTTTTTTTCAAAGTCAGACTTGACACCAGAGAGGCTGAATACCGCACTGAGTCAATGCGGTCTTAGCCTCTCTGGTCTCAACACTCTGTCTGATTTTGGATTTTTTTTTTTTTTTTCAAAGTCAGACTTGACACCAGAGAGGCTGAATACCGCACTGAGTCAATGCGGTCTTAGCCTCTCTGGTCTCAACACTCTGTCTGATTTTGGATTTTTTTTTTTTTTTTCAAAGTCAGACTTGACACCAGAGAGGCTGAATACCGCACTGAGTCAATGCGGTCTTAGCCTCTCTGGTGTCAACACTCTGTCTGACTTTGGATTTTTTTTTTTTTTTTCAAAGTCAGACTTGACACCAGAGAGGCTGAATACCGCACTGAGTCAATGCGGTCTTAGCCTCTCTGGTCTCAACACTCTGTCTGATTTTGGATTTTTTTTTTTTTTTTCAAAGTCAGACTTGACACCAGAGAGGCTGAATACCGCACTGAGTCAATGCGGTCTTAGCCTCTCTGGTCTCAACACTCTGTCTGATTTTGGATTTTTTTTTTTTTTCCAAAGTCAGACTTGACACCAGAGAGGCTGAATACCGCACTGAGTCAATGCGGTCTTAGCCTCTCTGGTCTCAACACTCTGTCTGATTTTGGATTTTTTTTTTTTTTTTCAAAGTCAGACTTGACACCAGAGAGGCTGAATACCGCACTGAGTCAATGCGGTCTTAGCCTCTCTGGTCTCAACACTCTGTCTGATTTTGGATTTTTTTTTTTTTTTTCAAAGTCAGACTTGACACCAGAGAGGCTGAATACCGCACTGAGTCAATGCGGTCTTAGCCTCTCTGGTGTCAACACTCTGTCTGATTTTGGATTTTTTTTTTTTTTTTCAAAGTCAGACTTGACACCAGAGAGGCTGAATACCGCACTGAGTCAATGCAGTCTTAGCCTCTCTGGTCTCAACACTCTGTCTGATTTTGGATTTTTTTTTTTTTTCCAAAGTCAGACTTGACACCAGAGAGGCTGAATACCGCACTGAGTCAATGCGGTCTTAGCCTCTCTGGTGTCAACACTCTGTCTGATTTTGGATTTTTTTTTTTTTTTTCAAAGTCAGACTTGACACCAGAGAGGCTGAATACCGCACTGAGTCAATGCGGTCTTAGCCTCTCTGGTGTCAACACTCTGATTTTGGATTTTTTTTTTTTTTTCAAAGTCAGACTTGACACCAGAGAGGCTGAATACCGCACTGAGTCAATGCGGTCTTAGCCTCTCTGGTCTCAACACTCTGTCTGATTTTGGATTTTTTTTTTTTTTTTCAAAGTCAGACTTGACACCAGAGAGGCTGAATACCGCACTGAGTCAATGCGGTCTTAGCCTCTCTGGTCTCAACACTCTGTCTGATTTTGGATTTTTTTTTTTTTTTTCAAAGTCAGACTTGACACCAGAGAGGCTGAATACCGCACTGAGTCAATGCGGTCTTAGCCTCTCTGGTGTCAACACTCTGTCTGATTTTGGATTTTTTTTTTTTTTTTCAAAGTCAGACTTGACACCAGAGAGGCTGAATACCGCACTGAGTCAATGCAGTCTTAGCCTCTCTGGTCTCAACACTCTGTCTGATTTTGGATTTTTTTTTTTTTTCCAAAGTCAGACTTGACACCAGAGAGGCTGAATACCGCACTGAGTCAATGCGGTCTTAGCCTCTCTGGTCTCAACACTCTGTCTGATTTTGGATTTTTTTTTTTTTTTTCAAAGTCAGACTTGACACCAGAGAGGCTGAATACCGCACTGAGTCAATGCGGTCTTAGCCTCTCTGGTCTCAACACTCTGTCTGATTTTGGATTTTTTTTTTTTTTTCAAAGTCAGACTTGACACCAGAGAGGCTGAATACCGCACTGAGTCAATGCGGTCTTAGCCTCTCTGGTGTCAACACTCTGTCTGATTTTGGATTTTTTTTTTTTTTTTCAAAGTCAGACTTGACACCAGAGAGGCTGAATACCGCACTGAGTCAATGCGGTCTTAGCCTCTCTGGTCTCAACACTCTGTCTGATTTTGGATTTTTTTTTTTTTTTCAAAGTCAGACTTGACACCAGAGAGGCTGAATACCGCACTGAGTCAATGCGGTCTTAGCCTCTCTGGTCTCAACACTCTGTCTGATTTTGGATTTTTTTTTTTTTTTTCAAAGTCAGACTTGACACCAGAGAGGCTGAATACCGCACTGAGTCAATGCGGTCTTAGCCTCTCTGGTGTCAACACTCTGTCTGACTTTGGATTTTTTTTTTTTTTTCAAAGTCAGACTTGACACCAGAGAGGCTGAATACCGCACTGAGTCAATGCGGTCTTAGCCTCTCTGGTCTCAACACTGTCTGATTTTGGATTTTTTTTTTTTTTTTCAAAGTCAGACTTGACACCAGAGAGGCTGAATACCGCACTGAGTCAATGCGGTCTTAGCCTCTCTGGTCTCAACACTCTGTCTGATTTTGGATTTTTTTTTTTTTTCCAAAGTCAGACTTGACACCAGAGAGGCTGAATACCGCACTGAGTCAATGCGGTCTTAGCCTCTCTGGTCTCAACACTCTGTCTGATTTTGGATTTTTTTTTTTTTTTTCAAAGTCAGACTTGACACCAGAGAGGCTGAATACCGCACTGAGTCAATGCGGTCTTAGCCTCTCTGGTCTCAACACTCTGTCTGATTTTGGATTTTTTTTTTTTTTTTCAAAGTCAGACTTGACACCAGAGAGGCTGAATACCGCACTGAGTCAATGCGGTCTTAGCCTCTCTGGTGTCAACACTCTGTCTGATTTTGGATTTTTTTTTTTTTTTCAAAGTCAGACTTGACACCAGAGAGGCTGAATACCGCACTGAGTCAATGCGGTCTTAGCCTCTCTGGTCTCAACACTCTGTCTGATTTTGGATTTTTTTTTTTTTTTTCAAAGTCAGACTTGACACCAGAGAGGCTGAATACCGCACTGAGTCAATGCGGTCTTAGCCTCTCTGGTCTCAACACTCTGTCTGATTTTGGATTTTTTTTTTTTTTTTCAAAGTCAGACTTGACACCAGAGAGGCTGAATACCGCACTGAGTCAATGCGGTCTTAGCCTCTCTGGTGTCAACACTCTGTCTGATTTTGGATTTTTTTTTTTTTTTTCAAAGTCAGACTTGACACCAGAGAGGCTGAATACCGCACTGAGTCAATGCGGTCTTAGCCTCTCTGGTCTCAACACTCTGTCTGATTTTGGATTTTTTTTTTTTTTTTCAAAGTCAGACTTGACACCAGAGGGGCTGAATACCGCACTGAGTCAATGCGGTCTTAGCCTCTCTGGTCTCAACACTCTGTCTGATTTTGGATTTTTTTTTTTTTTTCCAAAGTCAGACTTGACACCAGAGAGGCTGAATACCGCACTGAGTCAATGCGGTCTTAGCCTCTCTGGTCTCAACACTCTGTCTGATTTTGGATTTTTTTTTTTTTTCAAAGTCAGACTTGACACCAGAGAGGCTGAATACCGCACTGAGTCAATGCGGTCTTAGCCTCTCTGGTCTCAACACTCTGTCTGATTTTGGATTTTTTTTTTTTTTTTCAAAGTCAGACTTGACACCAGAGAGGCTGAATACCGCACTGAGTCAATGCGGTCTTAGCCTCTCTGGTGTCAACACTCTGTCTGATTTTGGATTTTTTTTTTTTTTTCAAAGTCAGACTTGACACCAGAGAGGCTGAATACCGCACTGAGTCAATGCGGTCTTAGCCTCTCTGGTCTCAACACTCTGTCTGATTTTGGATTTTTTTTTTTTTTTTCAAAGTCAGACTTGACACCAGAGAGGCTGAATACCGCACTGAGTCAATGCGGTCTTAGCCTCTCTGGTCTCAACACTCTGTCTGATTTTGGATTTTTTTTTTTTTTTTCAAAGTCAGACTTGACACCAGAGAGGCTGAATACCGCACTGAGTCAATGCGGTCTTAGCCTCTCTGGTGTCAACACTCTGTCTGATTTTGGATTTTTTTTTTTTTTTCAAAGTCAGACTTGACACCAGAGAGGCTGAATACCGCACTGAGTCAATGCGGTCTTAGCCTCTCTGGTCTCAACACTCTGTCTGATTTTGGATTTTTTTTTTTTTTTTCAAAGTCAGACTTGACACCAGAGAGGCTGAATACCGCACTGAGTCAATGCGGTCTTAGCCTCTCTGGTCTCAACACTCTGTCTGATTTTGGATTTTTTTTTTTTTTTCAAAGTCAGACTTGACACCAGAGAGGCTGAATACCGCACTGAGTCAATGCGGTCTTAGCCTCTCTGGTCTCAACACTCGGTCTGATTTTGGATTTTTTTTTTTTTTTCCCAAAATCAGACTTGACACCAGAGAGGCTGAATACCGCACTGAGTCAATGCGGTCTTAGCCTCTCTGGTCTCAACACTCTGTCTGATTTTTTTTTTTTTTTTTTTTTTTCCAAAATCAGACTTGACACCAGAGAAGCTGAATACCGCACTGAGTCAATGCGGTCTTAGCCTCTCTGGTGTCAACACTCTGTCTGATTTTGGATTTTTTTTTTTTTTTTTTCCAAAATCAGACTTGAAACCAGAGAGGCTGAATACCGCACTGAGTCAATGCAGTCTTAGCCTCTCTGGTCTCAACACTCTGTCTGATTTTGGATTTTTTTTTTTTTTCCAAAGTCAGACTTGACACCAGAGAGGCTGAATACCGCACTGAGTCAATGCGGTCTTAGCCTCTCTGGTCTCAACACTCTGTCTGATTTTGGATTTTTTTTTTTTTTTTCAAAGTCAGACTTGACACCAGAGAGGCTGAATACCGCACTGAGTCAATGCGGTCTTAGCCTCTCTGGTCTCAACACTCTGTCTGATTTTGGATTTTTTTTTTTTTTTTCAAAGTCAGACTTGACACGAGAGAGGCTGAATACCGCACTGAGTCAATGCGGTCTTAGCCTCTCTGGTCTCAACACTCTGTCTGATTTTGGATTTTTTTTTTTTTTTTCAAAGTCAGACTTGACACCAGAGAGGCTGAATACCGCACTGAGTCAATGCGGTCTTAGCCTCTCTGGTGTCAACACTCTGTCTGATTTTGGATTTTTTTTTTTTTTTCAAAGTCAGACTTGACACCAGAGAGGCTGAATACCGCACTGAGTCAATGCGGTCTTAGCCTCTCTGGTGTCAACACTCTGATTTTGGATTTTTTTTTTTTTTTTCAAAGTCAGACTTGACACCAGAGAGGCTGAATACCGCACTGAGTCAATGCGGTCTTAGCCTCTCTGGTCTCAACACTCTGTCTCATTTTGGATTTTTTTTTTTTTTCAAAGTCAGACTTGACACCAGAGAGGCTGAATACCGCACTGAGTCAATGCGGTCTTAGCCTCTCTGGTCTCAACACTCTGTCTGATTTTGGATTTTTTTTTTTTTTTTCAAAGTCAGACTTGACACCAGAGAGGCTGAATACCGCACTGAGTCAATGCGGTCTTAGCCTCTCTGGTGTCAACACTCTGTCTGATTTTGGATTTTTTTTTTTTTTTTCAAAGTCAGACTTGACACCAGAGAGGCTGAATACCGCACTGAGTCAATGCAGGTCTTAGCCTCTCTGGTCTCAACACTCTGTCTGATTTTGGATTTTTTTTTTTTTTCCAAAGTCAGACTTGACACCAGAGAGGCTGAATACCGCACTGAGTCAATGCGGTCTTAGCCTCTCTGGTCTCAACACTCTGTCTGATTTTGGACTTTTTTTTTTTTTTTTCAAAGTCAGACTTGACACCAGAGAGGCTGAATACCGCACTGAGTCAATGCGGTCTTAGCCTCTCTGGTCTCAACACTCTGTCTGATTTTGGATTTTTTTTTTTTTTTTCAAAGTCAGACTTGACACCAGAGAGGCTGAATACCGCACTGAGTCAATGCGGTCTTAGCCTCTCTGGTGTCAACACTCTGTCTGATTTTGGATTTTTTTTTTTTTTTTCAAAGTCAGACTTGACACCAGAGAGGCTGAATACCGCACTGAGTCAATGCGGTCTTAGCCTCTCTGGTCTCAACACTCTGTCTGATTTTGGATTTTTTTTTTTTTTTCAAAGTCAGACTTGACACCAGAGAGGCTGAATACCGCACTGAGTCAATGCGGTCTTAGCCTCTCTGGTGTCAACACTCTGATTTTGGATTTTTTTTTTTTTTCAAAGTCAGACTTGACACCAGAGAGGCTGAATACCGCACTGAGTCAATGCGGTCTTAGCCTCTCTGGTCTCAACACTCTGTCTGATTTTGGATTTTTTTTTTTTTTTTCAAAGTCAGACTTGACACCAGAGAGGCTGAATACCGCACTGAGTCAATGCGGTCTTAGCCTCTCTGGTCTCAACACTCTGTCTGATTTTGGATTTTTTTTTTTTTTTTCAAAGTCAGACTTGACACCAGAGAGGCTGAATACCGCACTGAGTCAATGCGGTCTTAGCCTCTCTGGTGTCAACACTCTGTCTGATTTTGGATTTTTTTTTTTTTTTTCAAAGTCAGACTTGACACCAGAGAGGCTGAATACCGCACTGAGTCAATGCGGTCTTAGCCTCTCTGGTCTCAACACTCTGTCTGATTTTGGATTTTTTTTTTTTTTTTCAAAGTCAGACTTGACACCAGAGAGGCTGAATACCGCACTGAGTCAATGCGGTCTTAGCCTCTCTGGTCTCAACACTCTGTCTGATTTTGGATTTTTTTTTTTTTTCAAAGTCAGACTTGACACCAGAGAGGCTGAATACCGCACTGAGTCAATGCGGTCTTAGCCTCTCTGGTGTCAACACTCTGTCTGATTTTGGATTTTTTTTTTTTTTTTCAAAGTCAGACTTGACACCAGAGAGGCTGAATACCGCACTGAGTCAATGCGGTCTTAGCCTCTCTGGTCTCAACACTCTGTCTGATTTTGGATTTTTTTTTTTTTTTTCAAAGTCAGACTTGACACCAGAGAGGCTGAATACCGCACTGAGTCAATGCGGTCTTAGCCTCTCTGGTCTCAACACTCTGTCTGATTTTGGATTTTTTTTTTTTTTCCAAAGTCAGACTTGACACCAGAGAGGCTGAATACCGCACTGAGTCAATGCGGTCTTAGCCTCTCTGGTCTCAACACTCTGTCTGATTTTGGATTTTTTTTTTTTTTTCAAAGTCAGACTTGACACCAGAGAGGCTGAATACCGCACTGAGTCAATGCGGTCTTAGCCTCTCTGGTCTCAACACTCTGTCTGATTTTGGTTGTTTTTTTTTTTTTTTCCAAAATCAGACTTGACACCAGAGAAGCTGAATACCGCACTGAGTCAATGCGGTCTTAGCCTCTCTGGTGTCAACACTCTGTCTGATTTTGGATTTTTTTTTTTTTTTTTCCAAAATCAGACTTGAAACCAGAGAGGCTGAATACCGCACTGAGTCAATGCAGTCTTAGCCTCTCTGGTCTCAACACTCTGTCTGATTTTGGATTTTTTTTTTTTTCCAAAGTCAGACTTGACACCAGAGAGGCTGAATACCGCACTGAGTCAATGCGGTCTTAGCCTCTCTGGTCTCAACACTCTGTCTGATTTTGGATTTTTTTTTTTTTTTTCAAAGTCAGACTTGACACCAGAGAGGCTGAATACCGCACTGAGTCAATGCGGTCTTAGCCTCTCTGGTCTCAACACTCTGTCTGATTTTGGAATTTTTTTTTTTTTTTCAAAGTCAGACTTGACACCAGAGAGGCTGAATACCGCACTGAGTCAATGCGGTCTTAGCCTCTCTGGTCTCAACACTCTGTCTGATTTTGGATTTTTTTTTTTTTTTCAAAGTCAGACTTGACACCAGAGAGGCTGAATACCGCACTGAGTCAATGCGGTCTTAGCCTCTCTGGTGTCAACACTCTGTCTGATTTTGGATTTTTTTTTTTTTTTTCAAAGTCAGACTTGACACCAGAGAGGCTGAATACCGCACTGAGTCAATGCGGTCTTAGCCTCTCTGGTCTCAACACTCGGTCTGATTTTGGATTTTTTTTTTTTTTCCCAAAATCAGACGACACCAGAGAGGCTGAATACCGCACTGAGTCAATGCGGTCTTAGCCTCTCTGGTCTCAACACTCTGTCTGATTTTGTTTTTTTTTTTTTTTTTTCCAAAATCAGACTTGACACCAGAGAAGCTGAATACCGCACTGAGTCAATGCGGTCTTAGCCTCTCTGGTGTCAACACTCTGTCTGATTTTGGATTTTTTTTTTTTTTTTTCCAAAATCAGACTTGAAACCAGAGAGGGCTGAATACCGCACTGAGTCAATGCAGTCTTAGCCTCTCTGGTCTCAACACTCTGTCTGATTTTGGATTTTTTTTTTTTTTCCAAAGTCAGACTTGACACCAGAGAGGCTGAATACCGCACTGAGTCAATGCGGTCTTAGCCTCTCTGGTCTCAACACTCTGTCTGATTTTGGATTTTTTTTTTTTTTTCAAAGTCAGACTTGACACCAGAGAGGCTGAATACCGCACTGAGTCAATGCGGTCTTAGCCTCTCTGGTCTCAACACTCTGTCTGATTTTGGATTTTTTTTTTTTTTTTCAAAGTCAGACTTGACACCAGGAGGCTGAATACCGCACTGAGTCAATGCGGTCTTAGCCTCTCTGGTCTCAACACTCTGTCTGATTTTGGATTTTTTTTTTTTTTTCAAAGTCAGACTTGACACCAGAGAGGCTGAATACCGCACTGAGTCAATGCGGTCTTAGCCTCTCTGGTGTCAACACTCTGTCTGATTTTGGATTTTTTTTTTTTTTTCAAAGTCAGACTTGACACCAGAGAGGCTGAATACCGCACTGAGTCAATGCGGTCTTAGCCTCTCTGGTGTCAACACTCTGATTTTGGATTTTTTTTTTTTTTTTCAAAGTCAGACTTGACACCAGAGAGGCTGAATACCGCACTGAGTCAATGCGGTCTTAGCCTCTCTGGTCTCAACACTCTGTCTGATTTTGGATTTTTTTTTTTTTTTCAAAGTCAGACTTGACACCAGAGAGGCTGAATACCGCACTGAGTCAATGCGGTCTTAGCCTCTCTGGTGTCAACACTCTGTCTGACTTTGGATTTTTTTTTTTTTTTCAAAGTCAGACTTGACACCAGAGAGGCTGAATACCGCACTGAGTCAATGCGGTCTTAGCCTCTCTGGTCTCAACACTCTGTCTGATTTTGGATTTTTTTTTTTTTTTTCAAAGTCAGACTTGACACCAGAGAGGCTGAATACCGCACTGAGTCAATGCGGTCTTAGCCTCTCTGGTCTCAACACTCTGTCTGATTTTGGATTTTTTTTTTTTTTCCAAAGTCAGACTTGACACCAGAGAGGCTGAATACCGCACTGAGTCAATGCGGTCTTAGCCTCTCTGGTCTCAACACTCTGTCTGATTTTGGATTTTTTTTTTTTTTTTCAAAGTCAGACTTGACACCAGAGAGGCTGAATACCGCACTGAGTCAATGCAATCTTAGCCTCTCTGGTCTCAACACTCTGTCTGATTTTGGATTTTTTTTTTTTTTTCAAAGTCAGACTTGACACCAGAGAGGCTGAATACCGCACTGAGTCAATGCGGTCTTAGCCTCTCTGGTGTCAACACTCTGTCTGATTTTGGATTTTTTTTTTTTTTTTCAAAGTCAGACTTGACACCAGAGAGGCTGAATAGCGCACTGAGTCAATGCGGTCTTAGCCTCTCTGGTCTCAACACTCTGTCTGATTTTGGATTTTTTTTTTTTTTTTCAAAGTCAGACTTGACACCAGAGAGGCTGAATACCGCACTGAGTCAATGCGGTCTTAGCCTCTCTGGTCTCAACACTCTGTCTGATTTTGGATTTTTTTTTTTTTTTCAAAGTCAGACTTGACACCAGAGAGGCTGAATACCGCACTGAGTCAATGCGGTCTTAGCCTCTCTGGTCTCAACACTCTGTCTGATTTTGGATTTTTTTTTTTTTTTTCAAAGTCAGACTTGACACCAGAGAGGCTGAATACCGCACTGAGTCAATGCGGTCTTAGCCTCTCTGGTGTCAACACTCTGTCTGATTTTTGATTTTTTTTTTTTTTTTCAAAGTCAGACTTGACACCAGAGAGGCTGAATACCGCACTGAGTCAATGCGGTCTTAGCCTCTCTGGTCTCAACACTCTGTCTGATTTTGGATTTTTTTTTTTTTTTTCAAAGTCAGACTTGACACCAGAGAGGCTGAATACCGCACTGAGTCAATGCGGTCTTAGCCTCTCTGGTCTCAACACTCTGTCTGATTTTGGATTTTTTTTTTTTTTCCAAAGTCAGACTTGACACCAGAGAGGCTGAATACCGCACTGAGTCAATGCGGTCTTAGCCTCTCTGGTCTCAACACTCTGTCTGATTTTGGATTTTTTTTTTTTTTTCAAAGTCAGACTTGACACCAGAGAGGCTGAATACCGCACTGAGTCAATGCGGTCTTAGCCTCTCTGGTCTCAACACTCTGTCTGATTTTGGTTGTTTTTTTTTTTTTTCCAAAATCAGACTTGACACCAGAGAAGCTGAATACCGCACTGAGTCAATGCGGTCTTAGCCTCTCTGGTGTCAACACTCTGTCTGATTTTGGATTTTTTTTTTTTTTTTTTCCAAAATCAGACTTGAAACCAGAGAGGCTGAATACCGCACTGAGTCAATGCAGTCTTAGCCTCTCTGGTCTCAACACTCTGTCTGATTTTGGATTTTTTTTTTTTTCCAAAGTCAGACTTGACACCAGAGAGGCTGAATACCGCACTGAGTCAATGCGGTCTTAGCCTCTCTGGTCTCAACACTCTGTCTGATTTTGGATTTTTTTTTTTTTTTTCAAAGTCAGACTTGACACCAGAGAGGCTGAATACTGCACTGAGTCAATGCGGTCTTAGCCTCTCTGGTCTCAACACTCTGTCTGATTTTGGAATTTTTTTTTTTTTTTCAAAGTCAGACTTGACACCAGAGAGGCTGAATACCGCACTGAGTCAATGCGGTCTTAGCCTCTCTGGTCTCAACACTCTGTCTGATTTTGGATTTTTTTTTTTTTTTCAAAGTCAGACTTGACACCAGAGAGGCTGAATACCGCACTGAGTCAATGCGGTCTTAGCCTCTCTGGTGTCAACACTCTGTCTGATTTTGGATTTTTTTTTTTTTTTTCAAAGTCAGACTTGACACCAGAGAGGCTGAATACCGCACTGAGTCAATGCGGTCTTAGCCTCTCTGGTCTCAACACTCGGTCTGATTTTGGATTTTTTTTTTTTTTTTCCCAAAATCAGACGACACCAGAGAGGCTGAATACCGCACTGAGTCAATGCGGTCTTAGCCTCTCTGGTCTCAACACTCTGTCTGATTTTGGTTTTTTTTTTTTTTTTTCCAAAATCAGACTTGACACCAGAGAAGCTGAATACCGCACTGAGTCAATGCGGTCTTAGCCTCTCTGGTGTCAACACTCTGTCTGATTTTGGATTTTTTTTTTTTTTTTTCCAAAATCAGACTTGAAACCAGAGAGGCTGAATACCGCACTGAGTCAATGCAGTCTTAGCCTCTCTGGTCTCAACACTCTGTCTGATTTTGGATTTTTTTTTTTTTCCAAAGTCAGACTTGACACCAGAGAGGCTGAATACCGCACTGAGTCAATGCGGTCTTAGCCTCTCTGGTCTCAACACTGTCTGATTTTGGATTTTTTTTTTTTTTTTCAAAGTCAGACTTGACACCAGAGAGGCTGAATACCGCACTGAGTCAATGCGGTCTTAGCCTCTCTGGTCTCAACACTCTGTCTGATTTTGGATTTTTTTTTTTTTTTCAAAGTCAGACTTGACACCAGGAGGCTGAATACCGCACTGAGTCAATGCGGTCTTAGCCTCTCTGGTCTCAACACTCTGTCTGATTTTGGATTTTTTTTTTTTTTTTCAAAGTCAGACTTGACACCAGAGAGGCTGAATACTGCACTGAGTCAATGCGGTCTTAGCCTCTCTGGTCTCAACACTCTGTCTGATTTTGGATTTTTTTTTTTTTTTTCAAAGTCAGACTTGACACCAGAGAGGCTGAATACCGCACTGAGTCAATGCGGTCTTAGCCTCTCTGGTGTCAACACTCTGTCTGATTTTGGATTTTTTTTTTTTTTTCAAAGTCAGACTTGACACCAGAGAGGCTGAATACCGCACTGAGTCAATGCGGTCTTAGCCTCTCTGGTCTCAACACTCTGTCTGATTTTGGATTTTTTTTTTTTTTTCCAAAGTCAGACTTGACACCAGAGAGGCTGAATACCGCACTGAGTCAATGCGGTCTTAGCCTCTCTGGTCTCAACACTCTGTCTGATTTTGGATTTTTTTTTTTTTTCAAAGTCAGACTTGACACCAGAGAGGCTGAATACCGCACTGAGTCAATGCGGTCTTAGCCTCTCTGGTCTCAACACTCTGTCTGATTTTGGATTTTTTTTTTTTTTTTCAAAGTCAGACTTGACACCAGAGAGGCTGAATACCGCACTGAGTCAATACCGCACTGAGTCAATGCGGTCTTAGCCTCTCTGGTCTCAACACTCTGTCTGATTTTGGATTTTTTTTTTTTTTTTTTCAAAGTCAGACTTGACACCAGAGAGGCTGAATACCGCACTGAGTCAATGCGGTCTTAGCCTCTCTGGTGTCAACACTCTGTCTGATTTTGGATTTTTTTTTTTTTTTTTTCAAAGTCAGACTTGACACCAGAGAGGCTGAATACCGCACTGAGTCAATGCGGTCTTAGCCTCTCTGGTCTCAACACTCTGTCTGATTTTGGATTTTTTTTTTTTTTTTTCAAAGTCAGACTTGACACCAGAGAGGCTGAATACCGCACTGAGTCAATGCGGTCTTAGCCTCTCTGGTCTCAACACTCTGTCTGATTTTGGATTTTTTTTTTTTTTCCAAAGTCAGACTTGACACCAGAGAGGCTGAATACCGCACTGAGTCAATGCGGTCTTAGCCTCTCTGGTCTCAACACTCGGTCTGATTTTGGATTTTTTTTTTTTTTTCCCAAAATCAGACGACACCAGAGAGGCTGAATACCGCACTGAGTCAATGCGGTCTTAGCCTCTCTGGTCTCAACACTCTGTCTGATTTTGGTTTTTTTTTTTTTTTTTTTCCAAAATCAGACTTGACACCAGAGAAGCTGAATACCGCACTGAGTCAATGCGGTCTTAGCCTCTCTGGTGTCAACACTCTGTCTGATTTTGGATTTTTTTTTTTTTTTTTTTTCCAAAATCAGACTTGAAACCAGAGAGGCTGAATACCGCACTGAGTCAATGCAGTCTTAGCCTCTCTGGTCTCAACACTCTGTCTGATTTTGGATTTTTTTTTTTTTTTCCAAAGTCAGACTTGACACCAGAGAGGCTGAATACCGCACTGAGTCAATGCGGTCTTAGCCTCTCTGGTCTCAACACTCTGTCTGATTTTGGATTTTTTTTTTTTTTTTTTCAAAGTCAGACTTGACACCAGAGAGGCTGAATACCGCACTGAGTCAATGCGGTCTTAGCCTCTCTGGTCTCAACACTCTGTCTGATTTTGGATTTTTTTTTTTTTTTTTCAAAGTCAGACTTGACACCAGGAGGCTGAATACCGCACTGAGTCAATGCGGTCTTAGCCTCTCTGGTCTCAACACTCTGTCTGATTTTGGATGTTTTTTTTTTTTTTTTCAAAGTCAGACTTGACACCAGAGAGGCTGAATACCGCACTGAGTCAATGCGGTCTTAGCCTCTCTGGTGTCAACACTCTGTCTGATTTTGGATTTTTTTTTTTTTTTCAAAGTCAGACTTGACACCAGAGAGGCTGAATACCGCACTGAGTCAATGCGGTCTTAGCCTCTCTGGTGTCAACACTCTGTCTGATTTTGGATTTTTTTTTTTTTTTTTTTTCTAAAATCAGACTTGAAACCAGAGAGGCTGAATACCGCACTGAGTCAATGCAGTCTTAGCCTCTCTGGTCTCAACACTCTGTCTGATTTTGGATTTTTTTTTTTTTTTCCAAAGTCAGACTTGACACCAGAGAGGCTGAATACCGCACTGAGTCAATGCGGTCTTAGCCTCTCTGGTCTCAACACTCTGTCTGATTTTGGTTGTTTTTTTTTTTTTTTTTCCAAAATCAGACTTGACACCAGAGAAGCTGAATACCGCACTGAGTCAATGCGGTCTTAGCCTCTCTGGTGTCAACACTCTGTCTGATTTTGGATTTTTTTTTTTTTTTTTTTTCCAAAATCAGACTTGAAACCAGAGAGGCTGAATACCGCACTGAGTCAATGCAGTCTTAGCCTCTCTGGTCTCAACACTCTGTCTGATTTTGGATTTTTTTTTTTTTTTTTCCAAAGTCAGACTTGACACCAGAGAGGCTGAATACCGCACTGAGTCAATGCGGTCTTAGCCTCTCTGGTCTCAACACTCTGTCTGATTTTGGATTTTTTTTTTTTTTTTTTTCAAAGTCAGACTTGACACCAGAGAGGCTGAATACCGCACTGAGTCAATGCGGTCTTAGCCTCTCTGGTCTCAACACTCTGTCTGATTTTGGATTTTTTTTTTTTTTTTTTCAAAGTCAGACTTGACACCAGAGAGGCTGAATACCGCACTGAGTCAATGCGGTCTTAGCCTCTCTGGTGTCAACACTCTGTCTGATTTTGGATTTTTTTTTTTTTTTTTCAAAGTCAGACTTGACACCAGAGAGGCTGAATACCGCACTGAGTCAATGCGGTCTTAGCCTCTCTGGTCTCAACACTCTGTCTGATTTTGGATTTTTTTTTTTTTTTTTTCAAAGTCAGACTTGACACCAGAGAGGCTGAATACCGCACTGAGTCAATGCGGTCTTAGCCTCTCTGGTCTCAACACTCTGTCTGATTTTGGATTTTTTTTTTTTTTTTCAAAGTCAGACTTGACACCAGAGAGGCTGAATACCGCACTGAGTCAATGCGGTCTTAGCCTCTCTGGTGTCAACACTCTGTCTGATTTTGGATTTTTTTTTTTTTTTTCAAAGTCAGACTTGACACCAGAGAGGCTGAATACCGCACTGAGTCAATGCGGTCTTAGCCTCTCTGGTCTCAACACTCTGTCTGATTTTGGATTTTTTTTTTTTTTTTTCAAAGTCAGACTTGACACCAGAGAGGCTGAATACCGCACTGAGTCAATGCGGTCTTAGCCTCTCTGGTCTCAACACTCTGTCTGATTTTGGATTTTTTTTTTTTTTTTTTCAAAGTCAGACTTGACACCAGAGAGGCTGAATACCGCACTGAGTCAATGCGGTCTTAGCCTCTCTGGTCTCAACACTCTGTCTGATTTTGGATTTTTTTTTTTTTTTTTTCAAAGTCAGACTTGACACCAGAGAGGCTGAATACCGCACTGAGTCAATGCGGTCTTAGCCTCTCTGGTGTCAACACTCTGTCTGATTTTGGATTTTTTTTTTTTTTTTTTCAAAGTCAGACTTGACACCCAGAGAGGCTGAATACCGCACTGAGTCAATGCGGTCTTAGCCTCTCTGGTCTCAACACTCTGTCTGATTTTGGATTTTTTTTTTTTTTTTCCAAAGTCAGACTTGACACCAGAGAGGCTGAATACCGCACTGAGTCAATGCGGTCTTAGCCTCTCTGGTCTCAACACTCTGTCTGATTTTGGATTTTTTTTTTTTTTTTTCAAAGTCAGACTTGACACCAGAGAGGCTGAATACCGCACTGAGTCAATGCGGTCTTAGCCTCTCTGGTCTCAACACTCTGTCTGATTTTGGATTTTTTTTTTTTTTTTTCAAAGTCAGACTTGACACCAGAGAGGCTGAATACCGCACTGAGTCAATGCGGTCTTAGCCTCTCTGGTCTCAACACTCTGTCTGATTTTGGATTTTTTTTTTTTTTTTTCAAAGTCAGACTTGACACCAGAGAGGCTGAATACCGCACTGAGTCAATGCGGTCTTAGCCTCTCTGGTCTCAACACTCTGTCTGATTTTGGATTTTTTTTTTTTTTTTTCAAAGTCAGACTTGACACCAGAGAGGCTGAATACCGCACTGAGTCAATGCGGTCTTAGCCTCTCTGGTCTCAACACTCTGTCTGATTTTGGATTTTTTTTTTTTTTTTCAAAGTCAGACTTGACACCAGAGAGGCTGAATACCGCACTGAGTCAATGCGGTCTTAGCCTCTCTGGTGTCAACACTCTGTCTGATTTTGGATTTTTTTTTTTTTTTTTCAAAGTCAGACTTGACACCAGAGAGGCTGAATACCGCACTGAGTCAATGCGGTCCTTAGCCTCTCTGGTGTCAACACTCTGTCTGATTTTGGATTTTTTTTTTTTTTTTCAAAGTCAGACTTGACACCAGAGAGGCTGAATACCGCACTGAGTCAATGCGGTCTTAGCCTCTCTGGTCTCAACACTCTGTCTGATTTTGGATTTTTTTTTTTTTTTTTCCAAAGTCAGACTTGACACCAGAGAGGCTGAATACCGCACTGAGTCAATGCGGTCTTAGCCTCTCTGGTCTCAACACTCTGTCTGATTTTGGATTTTTTTTTTTTTTTTTCAAAGTCAGACTTGACACCAGAGAGGCTGAATACCGCACTGAGTCAATGCGGTCTTAGCCTCTCTGGTCTCAACACTCTGTCTGATTTTGGATTTTTTTTTTTTTTTTTCAAAGTCAGACTTGACACCAGAGAGGCTGAATACCGCACTGAGTCAATGCGGTCTTAGCCTCTCTGGTGTCAACACTCTGTCTGATTTTGGATTTTTTTTTTTTTTTTTTCAAAGTCAGACTTGACACCAGAGAGGCTGAATACCGCACTGAGTCAATGCGGTCTTAGCCTCTCTGGTCTCAACACTCTGTCTGATTTTGGATTTTTTTTTTTTTTTTTCAAAGTCAGACTTGACACCAGAGAGGCTGAATACCGCACTGAGTCAATGCGGTCTTAGCCTCTCTGGTCTCAACACTCTGTCTGATTTTGGATTTTTTTTTTTTTTTTTTCAAAGTCAGACTTGACACCAGAGAGGCTGAATACCGCACTGAGTCAATGCGGTCTTAGCCTCTCTGGTCTCAACACTCTGTCTGATTTTGGATTTTTTTTTTTTTTTTTCAAAGTCAGACTTGACACCAGAGAGGCTGAATACCGCACTGAGTCAATGCGGTCTTAGCCTCTCTGGTCTCAACACTCTGTCTGATTTTGGATTTTTTTTTTTTTTTCAAAGTCAGACTTGACACCAGAGAGGCTGAATACCGCACTGAGTCAATGCGGTCTTAGCCTCTCTGGTCTCAACACTCTGTCTGATTTTGGATTTTTTTTTTTTTTTTTCAAAGTCAGACTTGACACCAGAGAGGCTGAATACCGCACTGAGTCAATGCGGTCTTAGCCTCTCTGGTGTCAACACTCTGTCTGATTTTGGATTTTTTTTTTTTTTTTCAAAGTCAGACTTGACACCAGAGAGGCTGAATACCGCACTGAGTCAATGCGGTCTTAGCCTCTCTGGTGTCAACACTCTGTCTGATTTTGGATTTTTTTTTTTTTTTCAAAGTCAGACTTGACACCAGAGAGGCTGAATACCGCACTGAGTCAATGCGGTCTTAGCCTCTCTGGTCTCAACACTCTGTCTGATTTTGGATTTTTTTTTTTTTTCCAAAGTCAGACTTGACACCAGAGAGGCTGAATACCGCACTGAGTCAATGCGGTCTTAGCCTCTCTGGTGTCAACACTCTGTCTGATTTTGGATTTTTTTTTTTTTTTTTCAAAGTCAGACTTGACACCAGAGAGGCTGAATACCGCACTGAGTCAATGCGGTCTTAGCCTCTCTGGTCTCAACACTCTGTCTGATTTTGGATTTTTTTTTTTTTTTCCAAAGTCAGACTTGACACCAGAGAGGCTGAATACCGCACTGAGTCAATGCGGTCTTAGCCTCTCTGGTCTCAACACTCGGTCTGATTTTGGATTTTTTTTTTTTTTTTCCCAAAATCAGACTTGACACCAGAGAGGCTGAATACCGCACTGAGTCAATGCGGTCTTAGCCTCTCTGGTCTCAACACTCTGTCTGATTTTGTTTTTTTTTTTTTTTTTTTCCAAAATCAGACTTGACACCAGAGAAGCTGAATACCGCACTGAGTCAATGCGGTCTTAGCCTCTCTGGTGTCAACACTCTGTCTGATTTTGGATTTTTTTTTTTTTTTTTTTTTCCAAAATCAGACTTGAAACCAGAGAGGCTGAATACCGCACTGAGTCAATGCAGTCTTAGCCTCTGTGGTCTCAACACTCTGTCTGATTTTGGATTTTTTTTTTTTTTTCCAAAGTCAGACTTGACACCAGAGAGGCTGAATACCGCACTGAGTCAATGCGGTCTTAGCCTCTCTGGTCTCAACACTCTGTCTGATTTTGGTTGTTTTTTTTTTTTTTTTCCAAAATCAGACTTGACACCAGAGAAGCTGAATACCGCACTGAGTCAATGCGGTCTTAGCCTCTCTGGTGTCAACACTCTGTCTGATTTTGGATTTTTTTTTTTTTTTTTTTTCCAAAATCAGACTTGAAACCAGAGAGGCTGAATACCGCACTGAGTCAATGCAGTCTTAGCCTCTCTGGTCTCAACACTCTGTCTGATTTTTGGATTTTTTTTTTTTTTTCCAAAGTCAGACTTGACACCAGAGAGGCTGAATACCGCACTGAGTCAATGCGGTCTTAGCCTCTCTGGTCTCAACACTCTGTCTGATTTTGGATTTTTTTTTTTTTTTTTTCAAAGTCAGACTTGACACCAGAGAGGCTGAATACCGCACTGAGTCAATGCGGTCTTAGCCTCTCTGGTCTCAACACTCTGTCTGATTTTGGATTTTTTTTTTTTTTTTTCAAAGTCAGACTTGACACCAGAGAGGCTGAATACCGCACTGAGTCAATGCGGTCTTAGCCTCTCTGGTGTCAACACTCTGTCTGATTTTGGATTTTTTTTTTTTTTTTTCAAAGTCAGACTTGACACCAGAGAGGCTGAATACCGCACTGAGTCAATGCGGTCTTAGCCTCTCTGGTCTCAACACTCTGTCTGATTTTGGATTTTTTTTTTTTTTTTTCAAAGTCAGACTTGACACCAGAGAGGCTGAATACCGCACTGAGTCAATGCGGTCTTAGCCTCTCTGGTCTCAACACTCTGTCTGATTTTGGATTTTTTTTTTTTTTTTCAAAGTCAGACTTGACACCAGAGAGGCTGAATACCGCACTGAGTCAATGCGGTCTTAGCCTCTCTGGTGTCAACACTCTGTCTGATTTTGGATTTTTTTTTTTTTTTTTCAAAGTCAGACTTGACACCAGAGAGGCTGAATACCGCACTGAGTCAATGCGGTCTTAGCCTCTCTGGTCTCAACACTCTGTCTGATTTTGGATTTTTTTTTTTTTTTTTCAAAGTCAGACTTGACACCAGAGAGGCTGAATACCGCACTGAGTCAATGCGGTCTTAGCCTCTCTGGTCTCAACACTCTGTCTGATTTTGGATTTTTTTTTTTTTTTTCAAAGTCAGACTTGACACCAGAGAGGCTGAATACCGCACTGAGTCAATGCGGTCTTAGCCTCTCTGGTCTCAACACTCTGTCTGATTTTGGATTTTTTTTTTTTTTTTTTCAAAGTCAGACTTGACACCAGAGAGGCTGAATACCGCACTGAGTCAATGCGGTCTTAGCCTCTCTGGTCTCAACACTCTGTCTGATTTTGGATTTTTTTTTTTTTTTTCAAAGTCAGACTTGACACCAGAGAGGCTGAATACCGCACTGAGTCAATGCGGTCTTAGCCTCTCTGGTGTCAACACTCTGTCTGATTTTGGATTTTTTTTTTTTTTTTTCAAAGTCAGACTTGACACCAGAGAGGCTGAATACCGCACTGAGTCAATGCGGTCTTAGCCTCTCTGGTCTCAACACTCGGTCTGATTTTGGATTTTTTTTTTTTTTTTCCCAAAATCAGACTTGACACCAGAGAGGCTGAATACCGCACTGAGTCAATGCGGTCTTAGCCTCTCTGGTCTCAACACTCTGTCTGATTTTGGTTGTTTTTTTTTTTTTTCCAAAATCAGACTTGACACCAGAGAAGCTGAATACCGCACTGAGTCAATGCGGTCTTAGCCTCTCTGGTGTCAACACTCTGTCTGATTTTGGATTTTTTTTTTTTTTTTTTTTTCCAAAATCAGACTTGAAACCAGAGAGGCTGAATACCGCACTGAGTCAATGCAGTCTTAGCCTCTCTGGTCTCAACACTCTGTCTGATTTTGGATTTTTTTTTTTTTTCCAAAGTCAGACTTGACACCAGAGAGGCTGAATACCGCACTGAGTCAATGCGGTCTTAGCCTCTCTGGTCTCAACACTCTGTCTGATTTTGGATTTTTTTTTTTTTTTTCAAAGTCAGACTTGACACCAGAGAGGCTGAATACCGCACTGAGTCAATGCGGTCTTAGCCTCTCTGGTGTCAACACTCTGTCTGATTTTGGATTTTTTTTTTTTTTTTCAAAGTCAGACTTGACACCAGAGAGGCTGAATACCGCACTGAGTCAATGCGGTCTTAGCCTCTCTGGTCTCAACACTCTGTCTGATTTTGGATTTTTTTTTTTTTTTTCAAAGTCAGACTTGACACCAGAGAGGCTGAATACCGCACTGAGTCAATGCGGTCTTAGCCTCTCTGGTCTCAACACTCTGTCTGATTTTGGTTGTTTTTTTTTTTTTTCCAAAATCAGACTTGACACCAGAGAAGCTGAATACCGCACTGAGTCAATGCGGTCTTAGCCTCTCTGGTGTCAACACTCTGTCTGATTTTGGATTTTTTTTTTTTTTTTTTTCCAAAATCAGACTTGAAACCAGAGAGGCTGAATACCGCACTGAGTCAATGCAGTCTTAGCCTCTCTGGTCTCAACACTCTGTCTGATTTTGGATTTTTTTTTTTTTTTCCAAAGTCAGACTTGACACCAGAGAGGCTGAATACCGCACTGAGTCAATGCGGTCTTAGCCTCTCTGGTCTCAACACTCTGTCTGATTTTGGTTGTTTTTTTTTTTTTTTCCAAAATCAGACTTGACACCAGAGAAGCTGAATACCGCACTGAGTCAATGCGGTCTTAGCCTCTCTGGTGTCAACACTCTGTCTGATTTTGGATTTTTTTTTTTTTTTTTTTCCAAAATCAGACTTGACACCAGAGAAGCTGAATACCGCACTGAGTCAATGCGGTCTTAGCCTCTCTGGTGTCAACACTCTGTCTGATTTTGGATTTTTTTTTTTTTTTTTTTCCAAAATCAGACTTGAAACCAGAGAGGCTGAATACCGCACTGAGTCAATGCAGTCTTAGCCTCTGTGGTCTCAACACTCTGTCTGATTTTGGATTTTTTTTTTTTTTCCAAAGTCAGACTTGACACCAGAGAGGCTGAATACCGCACTGAGTCAATGCGGTCTTAGCCTCTCTGGTCTCAACACTCTGTCTGATTTTGGTTG